>NC_134484.1:302005470-302112970 GCF_040206685.1 Ascaphus truei
TAGGAGGAGAACGTCTAAGCCAAACCCATGGCTCATGACAGTCATTAACTCCCACCTCCCAACATGGGACACCTATCCCCATCCCCATTACCCACTATTAATGTCCAACCTTAAAAAGGTAAATTAAGGGCATAAAAAATACAATCTTTGTCTGTTTGTGACCCAAGCAAATAAAACCAGACCACCACAAATTGAGCCCCAGTGCTAAACAGCAGCCTAATCCAAGGCCTGATAGCTGTCACCAATCTGAATCCATCCTGTCCCATGATAAATGATCCTCAATGTTCATTGATTCCCTAAAATTGTCTGTAACTTTAATAATAATCCTTATTTATTATTTTCTTCTTCATAACCGGAGCCTTCTTCACAGAGTTCCCTGTGTCAACTGAGTTGGTTTGTGAGAGTGTACCCCTATTTAGGGCTTGTTGCCATAGCATACAACTTGTAAGGGGATCACGTGGTGAAGCATCCAATCAGACTGGTGTTTGTGTTGAATTCTAACAACACTGGTAGCCTCAGGCAGCAATGGTTTTAAAATAATTTTCTAACATTGGATACTATAATTAAATCCTTTATGTCACCCTATAGTGGAAAAGTCTTTTTTTCCCAATGCAGATTTTGGGCATTAATGGAGAAAATTATGATATTAACAATGGCAATACAACACCATAATTGCAAAACACCTGTAAACACAGGAGGCCAGTAATTCATGTATATGGTTATATATACACAAGTCTTGGTGTAAGTATATATATATATATATATATATATATATATATATATATATATGTGTAGAAGAGTGACCTAGGCGCAAATCAGACAGGGAAAGAAGAAACACAAAAAAGGATCATAGGGCAGTATATCAAGTATTACACAGACTATATGATGGTAAGAGATGCGCTTACTCAGGTAGGTTGTTTTAAAGCCTGTAATCCTCTATGGGACTCACGAACACAGCTACTGCAGCTCTTCTTTTTGGCCTCTGGATCTCTGGGATTTCTTCCGCAGGAACACAGCAGCTGGCTACAGTGGTCACAGAGGGTCTCTGGAAGCAGCCCGTCTCTATGGATGGATCTCACAAGGGGGGGGGGGGATGGAGGAGGAGGGGGGGGGAGGGGGGAGGTAGTAAAGGAAGGGACAGTATATGTGTAAAACCTTTTTAATCTATTAAAATACAGTAAAAACAAGTAATCAACTCACATTTGGTGAGTAGGTATCAAGCAGTAGAGAGTGATTTTACGAGTCTCTCACACTCGTGTACTGAGGCGCCGATTACCAGTCCTTCTCCTCTTCGCAATCACTTCCGCATCACGTGACGCAGCGCGGTATGACGCGGCTCGGCTCTCGCGAGAGTTCGTCACCTTCAATGCAAGGAATCACCGCCGTAGCTCCTAGAGAATCCCTCTCTGCTCGGATGCTCGGCGTGTTTCTCTACTGCTGTGGAAAGTGCTGGCCCTACGCGTTTCTCCAATTAGGGCTTCGTCAGGGGCTGCCTGCCTTGATATACTGCCCTATGATCCTTTTTTGTGTTTCTTCTTTCTCTGTCTGATTTGCGCCTAGGTCACTCTTCTACACACCTTCAACGCGGCGATTGTGGAGCCGCAGACCTAATTGGCTGCAGTTCATAGGGATAGTTGTATTCCAGGGTATGTACCTCATATAATAGTGTATTGGCTTTATTGGTGGTGTGTATACTCCCCTCCACTTAACATATTGTGTAGTTCTGCGCTGTATGTCTCTTCTCCATATATATATATATATATATATATATATATATATATATATATATACTGATGCAGCGGCCGTTAGTCGAACACTTCACGCGTCATGTACATCGGAATCCCGATTTGAAACCGCGGAATGAATTCCAGCCTCCCCGCACTAAGATGCGAGCGTGGAGAGTGCAGAAAAACTAATTTTAGTGTTCTGGCTATTAAAAACATGAAATTGACACAGTAGCACAGTAGCACAGTCCTGTACACATTACAATTCATCCATTAACGAAGAAACAGAATCCATGAAATTCAAACTAAAAATCCGCGATAAGCATCAGTATAGCCAATAAAGAATTGCACATTCACATGTCTTAGACAGGTCTGCAACCCTGCCTTTCAACCATTATCACTATATATATATATACATACACACACACACACACACACACACACACACACACACACACACACACACACACACACACACTGGTGTGAAAAAGAAAGTACACCCTCTTTGAATTCGATGGTTTTACATATCAGGACATAATAACAATCATCTGTTCCTTAAAATTAGGTAAATACAACCTCAGATGAACAACAACACATGACATATTACACCGTGTCGTGATTTATTTAACAAAAATAATGCCAAAATGGAGAAGCTATGTGTGAAAAACTAAGTACACCTTATGATTCAATAGCTTGTAGAACCACCTTTAGCAGCAATAACTTGAAGTAATCGTTTTCTGTATGACTTTATCAGTCTCTCACATCATTGTGGAGGAATGTTGGCCCACTCTTCTTTACAAAGTTGCTTCAGTTCATTGAGGTTTGTGTGCATTTGTTTATGCACAGCTCTCTTAAGGTCCAGCCAAAGCATTTCAATCAGGTTGAGGTCTTGACTTTGACCAGTCCATTGCAACACCTCGATTCTTTTCTTTTTCAACCATTTTGTTGTAGGTTTGCTGGTGTGCTTGGGATCATTGTCCTGTTGCATGACCCAATTTCGGCCAAGCTTTAGCTGGCGGAGAGATGGCCTCACATTTGACTAGAATACTTTGGTATACAGAGGAGTTCATGGTCGACTCAATGACTGCAAGGTTCCCAGGTCCTGTGGCTACAAAACAAGCCCAAATCATCACCCCTCCACCACCGTGCTTGACAGTTGGTATGAGGTGTTTGTGCTGATATGCTGTGTTTGGTTTTCACCAAACGTAGCGCTGTGCATTTTGGCCAAACATCTCCACTTTGGTCTCGTCTGTCCAAAGGACATTGTTCCAGAAGTCTTGTGGTGTGTTCAGATGCAAACCTAAGCCTAACTTTGCAAACCTAAGCCATGCTGCCATGTTCTTTTTAGAGAGAAGAGGCTTTCTCCTGGCAATCCTTCCAAACAAACCATACTTGTTCAGTCTTTTTCTAATTGTACTGTCATGAACTTTAACATTTAACATGCTAACTGAGGCCTGTAGAGTCTGAGATGTAACTCTTGGTTTTTTTGCAATTTCTCTGAGTGCCCTGAACATTTGGTCTGACGGTCTGACCTTGGGGTGAATTTGCTGGGACGTCCACTCTTGGGAAGATTGGCAACTGTCTTGAATGTTTTCCAGTTTTGAATAATATTTCTCACTGCAGAATGATGGACTTTAATTTGTTTGGAAATGGCCCATAACCCTTCCCAGATTGATGGGCAGCAACAATTGCTTCTCTAAGATCATTGCTGATGTCTTTCCTCCTTGGCATTGTGTTAATACACCTGAATGCTCCAGACCAGCAAACTGCTAAAACATCGGCTTTTATAGAGGTGGTCACACTTGCTGGTGATCAATTAATCAAGGGCATTTGATTAGCAGCACCGTCTGCTACTTAACATCTTAATTCCTATGGAAGCAGTAAAGGTGTACTTAGTTTTTCACACACAGCTTCTCCATTTTGGCTTTATTTTTGTTAAATAAATCATGACACAGTGTAATATGTCATGTGTTGTTGTTCATCTGAGGTTGTATTTACCTAATTTTAAGACCTGCTAAGGAACAGATGATTGTTATTATGTCCTGATATGTAAAACCATAGAATTCAAAGAGGGTGTACTTTCTTTTTCATACAACTGTATATATGTGTGTGTTTGTATATATATATATATATATATATATATATATATATATATATATATATCACAGAGTTGGTGCCGCAATCAAAACCATCCCCCATAAATCACTAGGCCAGATGTAGGGGTTAAATTTACCCTCTGGCGGTGCTAACAACCCAATATGATATACGAACACAAAAAGAAAAAAGAGGGTTTGTTGAAAGCACACGAAAAATATGTGAAAGTACAAAATGGATTTTATTAGCAATACAAAACACAAAAATAATATTTAAATATACCTAAACACATACTAAATGAACACTGCTGAACCAAAGAATACACAATAAAAATGTAGGGACCCAAAATATGTAACATGCAAAATACATAGGTATGATAATGCAAATGCAATGGAGATCGGCCGATCAGCAACACATGATAATACAAATGACTGAAAATTCTCCCGGAAGAAGCCTTACGGCGAAACGGCCGTTGGAGTATCTATACCACTCACTTTCCTGTGTCCCACTGCTGCACCGTGCTGACCATCTCCTTGTTTAGAGCATTACTGCTGATGCTGTTTTGTCCGGTCTCTGTGACTGCTGTATGATCGCTGCCTGATGCTAACAGTGAGCGGGATGCCGGGGGCTTGCATTGCCTCTTACTTACCTCTGTCTTGGACTCCCCTCCTCCTCTGAATATCTTGTGCAGCGTCATAGCAAGTATCTGGACATTTCCTTGCTCCACGGTAGCCTTTTGGGACACTATCATTTTTGTCTGCCACAGCTTATATCAGTTACACCTAGCTGTGGCATTAGGGAGTTATTTTCTCATGTTTTTCTCCCTTGTTTTCACTGCTGACTCATTGTTTCCATTTTAGTCTTTGAGGGGACCCCACCTCTGCATATTTTAGACATTTATTTTCTGTCTTTCTCTGGCTCTTTATTATAACTGCCAGGGTTTAGCCACCAACTTCTGTATCTAGGGTATTCATTCATTATCTAGGGTATTCATTCAGTATCTAGGGTATTCATTCATTATATTTCCATTGTTGCTCTTTTTTCTGTGTTTACTTGGGTTTGTGTAGATATTGTTTTTTTTAAGTCATTTATATTATTATGTGTTGCTGATCGGCCGATCTCCATTGCATTTCCAGGGGAAATTATTTTCCCCTGGATTTGCATTATCATACCTATGTATTTTGCATGTTACATATATTGGGTCCCTACATTTTTATTGTGTATTCTTTGGTTCAGCAGTGTTCATTTAGTATGTGTTTAGGTATATTTTAATATTATTTTTGTGTTTTGTATTGCTAATAAAATCCATTTTGTACTTTCACATATTTTTCGTGTGCTTTCAACAAACCCTCTTTTTTTCTTTTTGGGTTCGTATATATATATATATATAGTGTAACAGAGCAGATGGCACACAAATACAAATGAAGACAGGTGATAGTCCCATATGAGTAAGTATAATCAAAGACTCCTTACCAGGCAGACCAAAGAGTCCAGAGAATCCAAAGTACACGCGGCAAGGAAGAGACAGCACACTTGGTATCAAAGAAAAAATTGTATTGAATAGCAGGCACATACACCGACGTTTCGGTCCTAGGAACAGGACCACGTTTCGGTCCTAGGAACAGGACGTTTATAAATGTCCTGTTCCTAGGACCGAAATGTCGGTGTATGTGCCTACTATTCAATACAATTTTTTCTTTGATACCAAGTGTGCTGTCTCTTCCTTGCCGCGTGTACTTTGGATTCTCTGGACTCTTTGGTCTTTCTGGTAAGGAGTCTTTGATTATATATATATATATATATATATATATATATATATATATATATATATATAGCCTGGCCTTCGGCAGCTATAGCTAATTCTGGGCCTTTCCTCTGTCAGTCCTGTTAGAACAGGCAGTGGAAAGGTTAACTCCTCCAGTTGGTCTGTTTTGCATTTCAGCTCTGAGTATGTAGCAATATTCAGGGGCAGACCTAAGCAACATTTGAATGTGTTAATCCAAAGGGTGGATATGGGTTGGAACACCCCCTGATGTGTGTGTGAGCCAATCGGTATCCAGCTTTGAGTTGTAATGATTCAAAGCTAGAAACACTCCCTGAGGATATTCAAATTGAGACATATTCCCAAATTCAGTTAGTGATCAGGAGTCTTCAGAGAGATAGCAAGCCAAGAAGAGTTCTCTCCCTCCTGCCCCACCTGGGTGAGGAGGGAGGGGAAGTTAAGCTGCCATGAGCAGAAATGCAGAGAGCCAGATCAGGCCTATGATGTTCTGCTGTATGCTGTGTATGCTGCTCTGAATAAAGAACCACAGAAAGAAGCTGCTGTGTGTGTGTATCACTGTTCCTGGTGTGAGGAGAATGGAGTGTCAGTGGGGGTCTCTCCTCTGGAGACCCCAGGGGATCCCTACTGGCTGGAGGCACTGCACCACCCAGAGAGAGCAAGGTACCCTGTCCCATACCACCTCCTGTCCCTGTCCTGGTTCTCCCCACAACACCGCGGAGCCCTCAGCCCTCCTGTTTACCAGCAGGTCACAGCACCCAGACCACTCAGAGTGACCAGAAGGAGTGTACCCCCCAATCTCATGTCAGGTGGGGTACCATAGAAGGGTTACAATTGGAGGCACTGCTGAGATATATATGAGGACTGCTCCCCAGGACAGGACAGGTTTTTCCAACAGGACAGGTTTTTCAACAGGACAGGTTTTCAATGACAGAGGACCATGCAGCAGTTTCAAAGAAAGACTTTGTATGCAGCACAGACCAGCAGCTATAGACTCTGCCATGAGGGAACCCCTCCTTGAAGCTCCCCCAGGGAGGGGGTTACCCTAATGAAGACCTTGCTGTGGGACTATTCCTGGTGGCTATGCACCAGGGAGCGTACGTCTTTACATGCACTTCAAGGGGACAGAGGCTGCTCTATGATTGCATAGGGACCTTTGTGCACCCATCTACATTACCAAGAAGAAAATAGGGGCCGGTTCCTGAGGCTTCACCGGGGAGCTGGCTGCCTATTAATGGCACTGCAGTTGGGGCGACTGACCTGAGGCGTCCCCAGGGAAGTGTGGCCACCCTCCTGTACCCACAGCGGAGAGTGAGGGGGACAGGGAACTCTGGGGATTACGCCTATGACCCCTGTGCACCCCATCTAAGAAGAAAAGGGAGGCAGGTCCCTGAGGCTTCACCAGGGAGCTGGCGGTCCCTTAATGGCACTGCAGTTGGGGCGACTAACCTGAGGCGTCCCCAGGGAAGTGTGGCCACCCTTCTGCACCCCACGACGAAGAGAGAGGTAAGGGGGCAGGGACTACAAGAGAATGTCTGTAGGTCCCTGTGCACCCAGCAGTAAGAGTTACTGCCGTCCCTGTGCGAGGCGTTCCCTGATGCTACCCCAGGGTGCGTGATACCCAAAGATTACAGGGACAGAAATGTATTTGTGGCTCCTGAATGCAAACGGAGACCCCACTGTGCTGGACTATGTTCAATCTGGCGTTTCCTGCTCCTACAGGGATGTCATGTATTTTGTGCTCTCAAAATGGCGGCTCCAGCTCTTCTGGGGGCCGCATGGACTCTTTGTGCTCAAAATGGCGTTTCCCGCCTTACCAGGGAAGCCATGTGCTGTGCTGCAGGATTTCTGCATTTTGCAAGCTTGTGCTGCTCTTCAGCTTGCAAGAAAGTGCGGGAACTGTTCAAACCCCTCCCCCTTTGCTTGTTCTGGATTGGACTATCCTATCTACCAGGGGGAGGAGCTAAGTGTGTTCCACGGAGCAACAGGAAGTGAGGGGTCAGATGCACTTCCACTTCAAACACTGGTGGTTGTGTCTGCCAGGCTGCCTTGCTTGCTCCACTATGAGAGACTGGGCCTGTGTGCTGAGAAGCCTGGCAGCAGCACAGAGGCTGATGACATCATTGCGGTCTCTACCATTACCTCCACCGTACCCGAGTATGCTGTGGAGCTGTCAGTTCCAGTAACTGTTGCTGGTGCCTTCCATCTGATCCACACTGCCAGCGTGGGTGCTACACCACAGAGGTATCGGCCGATGCCTCCCACGTACCCGATGCGGCTGGGATCTGCCCTGCTACTCATGGCGGTGAGCTGCATATCCTGTCTACAGACCCCCGCTGGGATCAAGCAGAAAGCTGCGGAGCTGTATCTGCGGCGTCAGCAGGAGAAGTGCCGGCCGGCACCACCCCTGATGACTGCATCGACTACCATTGCTACTCCACCACTGGGAGCTAACATGGCCGCTGAGTCGCCCGGCCGGGTGAGCTCCAGAGAGATCCAGGCCACTCCGGTGAGTAATACCCTTCCGGTTGATCCTTTCCTCCTGACATGCAGGGAGTGGAAGAAGTCCCGGGAGGCCCTTCAGGCCCAGGCGCTGGCTGAAGCCCGCTGATGTAAGAGCATAGGGAGGGGCAAATTGAACTTGACCCAGGACTGTGCCATTGCTCCTCCCGGGGAGAGTGCCCTGAACGTGCCCCTAGAGACTTTGGTGCTGGCCCCTTGTCACCGGAGGCCCCAGTCCCTGAGTCATCTGCCCCGCATTCCCCATCCAACACCAGTCCCAAGGTGCGACCCTTGACCCCCAGGCCCTCTTCACCTGGAAGCCCCGTGGCTCCCTATGGACAATATGATTTTATGTCTGTTATGCAATTGGAAGGGTCTGTGCATTGGGGGGATTGTGATGATGAGGGGATAAGTTCAATGCAATCTGAAAATGTTTTGTCTCCTGTCATAGAGGAGGCAGAAGGGACCCCTGTATGGGTAGGTCCTATATTCTGGGTGCTGCCGGGTACTGCTACTGACAGAAGCTTGGTGAAATTTAGTAGAGCAGCCCGAGTAATAGTTCATAGGTTCAAAAAGATGGGCTATGAGTTCCCATATCTACCTAATGATACTGGGAGAATGATCAGGAAGCCTGCTCATTACTATTAATGTGTTCTATTACTGCTGTAGTAGAAATGGTTCTGTTTAGTTAGTCACTGTATTGCCATGTATCTGTGTCCATGCAGTAGTGAGTATGTCAGTTCTGTCAAGCTGGAGTGCATAGGAGTTATTGCATTTCAGCTCATGTAATTTACAGGTGTTGCTCAGCAAGGTAAGGGTTATACCTGCTGCAGTCCAAGCCGGGACGGTTGGAGTTTTACCAGAGGGAGTATATAGCCTGGCCTTCGGCAGCTATAGCTAATTCTGGGCCTTTCCTCTGTCAGTCCTGTTAGAACAGGCAGTGGAAAGGTTAATTCCTCCAGTTGGTCTGTTTTGCATTTCAGCTCTGAGTATGTAGCAATATTCAGGGGCAGACCTAAGCAACATTTGAATGTGTTAATCCAAAGGGTGGATATGGGTTGGAACACCCCCTGATGTGTGTGTGAGCCAATCGGTATCCAGCTTTGAGTTGTAATGATTCAAAGCTAGAAACACTCCCTGAGGATATTCAAATTGAGACATATTCCCAAATTCAGTTAGTGATCAGGAGTCTTCAGAGAGATAGCAAGCCAAGAAGAGTTCTCTCCCTCCTGCCCCACCTGGGTGAGGAGGGAGGGGAAGTTAAGCTGCCATGAGCAGAAATGCAGAGAGCCAGATCAGGCCTATGATGTTCTGCTGTATGCTGTGTATGCTGCTCTGAATAAAGAACCACAGAAAGAAGCTGCTGTGTGTGTGTATCACTGTTCCTGGTGTGAGGAGAATGGAGTGTCAGTGGGGGTCTCTCCTCTGGAGACCCCAGGGGATCCCTACTGGCTGGAGGCACTGCACCACCCAGAGAGAGCAAGGTACCCTGTCCCACACCACCTCCTGTCCCTGTCCTGGTTCTCCCCACAACACCGCGGAGCCCTCAGCCCTCCTGTTTACCAGCAGGTCACAGCACCCAGACCACTCAGAGTGACCAGAAGGAGTGTACCCCCCAATCTCATGTCAGGTGGGGTACCATAGAAGGGTTACATATATATATATACAGTGTTCGACAAACCTATACATTTGCTCGCCCCGGGCGAGTGGATTTAACCCCCGGGCGAGTAAATATTGGCCCAAGCAGCACACGTTTGGTACTAGGTGGCGAGTAGATTTTTTTGTGTGGCGAGTAGATTTTTTGGTGATTTGTCAACCACTGTATATATATATGTCAAAGCGTAGAAATAAAATCAATGAGTCAAGGGTTCAAAGTAACAGGTGAGTTTATCTGTACCAAGGCACAATTGGGAGTCAAGAATTCAAAAAAAGAACTCAGGCCTCTGAAGACATATTGCTTAGTATCACATTTTTATACATTTCAAAATGAGTAATACACCCCTTAAGGGGGCTGGCTTATAGATAAAGGATGATATGATGACATGCAAAAATACAGAATTAGTTGATACATAAATATGCTTCATATGCTATATTCTTATCGATAATTTACCATAGTGTGGGCCTCTTAACCTTGTGACATAAGGGAGTTACTGTGTTCAGCCCTGTATGTGTACTGTAGATAACAACTATACTATGGTCAGCAGGAATATCTTAGGAGAAATTGCTTATGAATGCTATTTCAATTCTTGCCTGCCTTGTAGGAATTATACAAGGGCGAGTTATATCTAGGAGCGATACTCTGCAGAATCAAACATTCACAGTTCATTCATGAATGAAACAAATTGGCATACATACAAGCATACGGTTAGGCCAAAATGGAGGTGATGATAGCCACACACATTATCTCAATCTTCACAGTCCTCTCTTTTTATTCTTGAAAACATAGTCTTTTAAGGATAATTCAGATAAAACTCAGAAGCGTTGCACTGGCCTGGAGGGCCCCGATTTGCATGGCTTTGATAGTTCTGGAAACTCACAGAGCTGCTGGCTATCATCTCAGCCAGGTTGGTCTTTCTGCCATCATCTTCATCTGTATTCCATTGAGGAGGACTGACTTTTCCTTCTGAGATTGCATCTTCCGTAGTGTTGTATATATAAAATATCCCAAAAAATATTGTGCAATATTTGTTTTTCATATTGCACAATATTATTACCAGTTTAACATCCTTCAGTGAATTATTGCAAGATTCTACAAATACAGTTCTAAAAGTTTTCAAGTACTGAGATATTATATAATGTACACAATACAAATACATTACAAAGATACTTATTCATTTTATTGACTGTAATAGTGAGTGTGTGGCAGTGTTATATAGACGTTCACCAGTTTAAAAAAAAAATAGACTGGTGGACACACATCAAGATAATCATAATGATTTTGATGAGTCTGGATGCTGAGACTATTGCATCTTCCACATGTGTGTCTTTTTAGGGTGCTGGGGAATCACATTATTTAATGACTTTATGTCCTGATTCTGGCACACACTATTACTGATAAACTTGTACAGTACTTGCCGTATTCTCAAAATTTAAGCCTGATGTACAGCTTCAACTAATACTCACACAAACATTATATACTGTATATATATATATATATATATATATATATATTTTTTTTTCCCCTCAGAAAATACTGACAATGATACCTACAGAAGAGGAGAAACAAAAAATTCAAGATGCCCAATTAACAAATCCTGATGTTCCTTTGGGCAGTGCAGAGCAATTTCTTCTTACGCTTTCTTCTATAAGTGAATTATCCGCAAGACTCCAACTGTGGGCTTTCAAAATGGACTATGAGCTAGTGGAAAAGGTACTGTGAATTTGTAAAAGTTGCTCATAAATGTATTATCTACAACACTTCAACTTATTTGGAGGTTAACTACTTGTGCATAGTGCTTCAATATATTTTGTGTTACAATTATGAATACTCTTTTTCAATACATAAATAAATTGTAACTCTATTAAATAATGTTTTAGCCATTACAAAATTGTTTAAATTGTGCAGAATTGTTTTATTCTTTTCTTAGTGGACTTGCATATCAATGGACAGGAATATCAAAGCCCTAGATGCTCTTCAAAGATGAAGAGTGGGCAAGGAACGAAATCCCCCTTTTGCATGCACTCACTACCAGCAAAAATGCAAATGTACATATAAATAAAGGATTAATTACCCATAATGTGACCGTCACATTATGGGTAATTAACCCTTTATTTATATGTACATTTGTATTTTTGCTGGTTGTGAGAGCATGCAAGAGGGGGATTTCGTTCCTTGCCCACTCTTCATCTTTGAAGAGCATCTAGGGCTTTGATCTTCCTGTCCATACAATTATTCCGCTAGTGCACCCTCCAGCCCAATTTATAATAGGAGGCTGAGCCGGTACTCCAATCTTGTTTTTTCGACTTGCATATCAATTACTGATATAGCAGATGTTATCACACCCGTTATCACACATTCAAATTCATACCACCGGTTCTCAAAAACCTATCTGTTTATAATGGGAAGGGATTCTCCTATATTGTTTGCATCTCTTTTCAGGATTTATCCCAGCATTGACTTTGTACTCATTATGCACTGACATTTTAGCATTCACAGAGGGCCCTTTAATGATTTTCAGGTACCATGGCAACAAAATGGTTTGTACTGTAATTGCTTTATAGAAAAATAAAACACAGATCAACACTGAAGCTACCAATTGTAAAATTGATACTTTAACATGATGATATTTGTATGTATGTATATCTTTATTAATATAACGCCATTTATGTACTTAGCGCTTCACAGCAGTAATACACATGACATAATAATATAACACAGTGGGAATAAGCACTCCAGACATGACAGTAATAATAGGAAAGGGAGTCCATGCCCCGAAGAGCTTACAGTCTATGTGGTAATTAGAGAGACCTTACAGAGACAGTAGTAAGTGCGTCTGCAAGGGGTCGGTGCATCTGAGATGTATAACATCAGCCAGTGGAGCTACCAATAAGCTTTGATAAAGAAATGTTTTTAGATGGGTCTTAAATGTGGAGAGAGAGGGTGCCAGTTGGATATTGAGGAGAAGGACATTCCAGACGTGTGGGTCAGGGAGTGAGAGAGGTTTTAGGCGGGAGAGTGCTTTAGATACAAAAGGGTTTGACAGAAAATATCATTGCATAGAATGCAAGTGTCTGGCATGGCGAGAAATTACGGCTGAGAAGTAAGGAGGGGCAGAAGAGTGTATAGCCTTAATAGAATGGAGGAGCAGTTTGTAAGTACTCTAGTATGGGATTTGATATGAAACCAGGAGAAAGATTTCAGCAGGAGAAATGCTGAGCCAGTTTTAGGAGAGAGTGAAGTGATTCTAGCAGCAGCATTAAGGATAGATTATAGGGAAGACATGTGAGAGGCAGGAAGGCCGGACAGTAGAAGGTTACAATAGTTGAGCCAGGAGAAAATAAAGGCCTGCTTTAGAGTTTTTGCAGTAGAGGGACAGGGGAAAGAGCGTATCTTTGCAATGTTACAGAGGTAAAAACTACAGATTTTAGCTACACTGTGAATGGGATGGGGGAGTCGAGTGTGACTCCTAAGCAGCATGTTTGTGAAACTGAGTGTATGATAGTACTGCCAACTGTAACACAGAAGGGAACAGTAGGGCCAGGCTTGGGAGGAAGTATGAGGTGCTCCGTCTTGGCCATGTTATGTTTGAGTTGGCAGAGGGCCATCCAGGTTGTTATACTGTAGCAGAAAGACATTCGGATACTTTGATCTGCACAACAGCTTTAAAGTCAGGGGTTGAAAGGTAAATTATTGTGTCATTAGCATAGAGGTTATATTTGAACCCTAGAGATGTGATAAGGTCACCTAGAGAGAGTGTATAAAGAGAAAAGAGAAGAGATCCCAGGACAGAGCCCTAGGGTACACCCACAGAGAGATGGAGAGGAGGAGGTGTTGGCAAATGAGACACTGAAAGTACGATGGGAGAGTTAAGAGGAAATGAAGGATAGAGCTCTGTTACGGAAGGTGAATATGAAGTGGAAGAGGGTGGTCCACAGTATCAAAGCCTGCAGAGAGGTTGAGAAATATGAGCAAAGTGTAAGGAGCCTGCTGCAGATGGCCCGTGGAGAACTCAGTGCCTGGAAGGTAGGACAGGGGGGTGGGGAGGGGCTAAGAATGCCGGTAGCATCTGGCGGGGGGGTTATGATGCCGGTAGGGCCTGGCAGAGGATGCTGGTAGGGGTGGGGAGGATCAGAGTATGCCGGTAGGGCAGGGCCTGGGTCGCAGAAGATGCCGAGGGGGAGGGGAACGGAGCATGCAGGTAGTGCCGGGGTCAGAGGATGCCGGTTGGGCCGGGGGGGGGGGTTAGAGGATGCTGGTAGGGCTGGGGTCAGAGGAGGCCGGTATAATCTAGGGGGGGTGGGGGGGGTCAGAGGTTGCCAGTAGAATCGGTGGAGGGGGGGATAGAGGATGCCTGTAGGTGCCGGGGTTAGAGGATGCCGGCTGGGCCTGGGGGAGGGAGGATAGATGATAGAGGAGAGATCACTCGCAGTGACAACACACAGGGACTCAGGACACTACAGAGACAAACACAGGGTATACTGTACACACACACAACGGTACAGGGTGATACAGACAGTACAGATAATTATTTACGTGCGCGTGTAGTTGGAATAAGCAGCTGCACAGATGGGAACATTCAAATACGTTTCTCCCGCCTGTGCAGTTGCTTATATTAGCTGCTAGTCTCCACGATGAGGAAGGCCCTGAGTGGCTCTCCTCTTCTAAAGCATTTCAGCAGGGGTTTTTTTTCTTGACAGTCAGGGGGCCCGGCCGCCGGTCATGTGTTTCTGTCAGTGGCCGGGCCCCCTGACTCACCGGGCCCAGGACACCATTACTGGCTATCCCCCTCTGTCGGCGGCCCTGTACCCATCTGTCTATGCCATCTATGTATCCCTTTACATCTTGGGTCATAGCTTCTGTTTTAGATTATTCTTCTAGGGATTCTTGCATTGAACACAGTAGTTACAATGCAATTAATTTGCTTGTGAACTACACAAATGTGTTTTTATAACTTGGAGGGACGTATAGGATTTTTGTTCTTTATCTTACTCTGAAGGCTTTCAACTGCTGAATCTTTATCACTTTCATCTAGTTTATCTTTTAAACAAGAGACTGTATTTGTGGTAGTTTACATTAACAATCTAGTGTCATAAAGTCTGTTCTACAGTATGTCTTCACTAATTCATCAGTTAGTTTCACAATTGTCCCTATTAATACCTCAACATTTTGGGAGACAAATTTTCCAGCCTGAAATAACAACTGAATTACTCTTCCTTTCTTTCTTTTGTTAGCTTTCACTGAGGGAAAACATACTGGACACCTAACAAGCTCCTATTGAACCCCCACAATGACCACAACATATATATAAGCATATGAGTGTCACAGAGGAGTGCTACTGAGCATGGCAATATATATTTTAAAACCAGAGACAGAACATAAAACACAGACAAAGCTCAGTTTTTAGCACATCCAGTGAGACTCATACACGGTACAGTGCCTAAATATATATGTATAAATATCTGATAAGTAAAATGGTCTTTTAGTTTGACATTTTTGGCCAAAATTGTTGTAAGCCCCTGAGCCAACGCCAAGGCAGACCACATATCAGGGGTCCCTAACGCTAATATAAATTCTTAATAACCTGTGTAATAACAGGAAGAATGATTTATAGTAAATCTGTCAATATTAGTTGCAAAGTTCTGAGTCTGACTGAAGCTTTTATTAACCTGTACATTAACAGGAAAAGCACTCTGTATTAGAGATGTCACAGCCAAACTGCAAGCAGGCAAGTTCCCCTGAGTGGAAGATGCTATGGAGTGAGCCCATAACCATTTAAATGTGGGAGGGGGTGAGCTTAAATTAGGAAGGAGGTTGCCACCCTCCAATCAGCCATGACTAGCTGGACAAGAATTGTAAAACATACTGGACACCTAACAAGCTCCTATTGAACCCCCACAATGACCACAACATATATATAAGCATATGAGTGTCACAGAGGAGTGCTACTGAGCATGGCAATATATATTTTAAAACCAGAGACAGAACATAAAACACAGACAAAGCTCAGTTTTTAGCACATCCAGTGAGACTCATACACGGTACAGTGCCTAAATATATATGTATAAATATCTAATAAGTAAAATGGTCTTTTAGTTTGACATTTTTGGCCAAAATTATTGTAAGCCCCTGAGCCAACGCCAAGGCAGACCACATATCAGGGGTCCCTAACGCTAATATAAATTCTTAATAACCTGTGTAATAACAGGAAGAATGATTTATAGTAAATCTGTCAATATTAGTTGCAAAGTTCTGAGTCTGACTGAAGCTTTTATTAACCTGTACATTACCAGGAAAAGCACTCTGTATTACAACAATTTTGGCCAAAAATGTCAAACTAAAAGACCATTTTACTTATTAGATATTTATACATATATATTTAGGCACTGTACCGTGTATGAGTCTCACTGGATGTGCTAAAAACTGAGCTTTGTCTGTGTTTTATGTTCTGTCTCTGGTTTCACTGAGGGAGTCACAGTCATAGCAGATTTCAGATCCTCAATTGAATCATTATCAGCATATTTCCCTGAAAATGGACCTTCATAACTTATAATTAACTCATGTATTAAATAAAAAAATTACTAGGATACCATCCTTTGCTCTGTTCTGACTAGTTGTCTCTCTATTTGGGGAGACTACTTTAGAACATCTTTTAAAAACATTCATATTTACCTACAGTATTCATTCATATTTACCTTATAGTAACCACACATCAACTGGACATCCCCGAAACTCTGGATCCATGATGTAATAGAATTTTAAACAAATTGCAGTCACAGGAACAGCAACCGGACGGAGCCCCCAATATGTCATAGATGCATATTTGCTTCTTAATAAGTTGCTTCCTTAGGTGCTGACACAACCAATGCCACTAGGGGTATACTAGAGATTGTCCAATGCAGCGTAAGGAAAGGCTCGATGATAAATGACCAAAGTACGATTTGCAGTATTGTAAAACATTATTACTTTACTTCAAGAGACACAAGCAGGATGGCAAGAAAGCTATTTCTTCTCTCCTAAATTCAGAGCTTTATTCATGTACTCAAGGCACAGGGCTAACAGCAAGTTACTGACAAACATATAATTTAGACATTGTATACAGACTGACTACTTTTCTCATCCCATTGTTTTAAGATCCTCAATTAGGGGATTGGAATTTAGTGGACAGATGTTCAGTAATACAGCCATGTGAAAAAGAAAGTTCACCCTCTTTGAATTCCATGGTTTTACATATCAGGACATAATAACAATCATCTGTCCCTTAGCAGGTCTAAAAATTAGGTAAATACAACCTAAGATGAACAACAGCACATGACATATTACACCGTGTCATGATTTATTTAACAAAAATAAAGCCAAAATGGAGAAGCTGTGTGTGAAAAACTAAGTCCACCCTTATTGCTTCCATAGGAATTAAGATGCTAAGTAGCAGACAGGTGCTGCTAATCAAATGCCCTTGATTAATTGATCATCAGCAAGTGTGACCACCTCTATAAAAGTCGAAGTTTTAGCAGTTTGCTGGTCTGGAGCATTCAGGTGTGTTTTAACACAATGCCAAGGAGGAAAGACATCAGCAATAATCTAAGAGAGGCAATTGTTGCTTCCCATCAATCTGGGAAGGGTTATAAGGCCATTTTCAAACAATTTAAAGTCCATCATTCTACAGTGAGAAAGATTATTCAAAAGTGGAAAACATTCAAGACAGTTGCCAATCTTCCCAAGAGTGGACGTCCCAGCAAATTCACCCCAATGTCAGACTGTGAAATGGTCAGAGAAATTGCAAAAAAAAAAAGTTACATCTCAGACTCTATAGGCCTCAGTTAGCATGTTAAATGTTAAAGTTCATGACAGTACAATTAGAAAAAGACTGAAAAGGTATGGTTTGTTCAACTGAGGTTGTATTTACCTGATTTTAAGACCTGCTAAGGAACAGATGATTGTTATTATGTCCTGATATGTAAAACCATAGAATTCAAAGAGGGTGTACTTTCTTTTTCACACAACTGTATATATATATATTAATTCAAATAAAAAGATCACTTGTGAGCACATTCACATGTCTTAGACAGGTCTGAAACCCTACCTATCACCTTCCACTGCAGCAGGGGATTCTGGGAAATGACATGCAAATGAACACACTGTGTCACCTTTTGCCTGAAATCCATTTTTACATGGAACCCTTATAAGCTAATGCTCGCTTTTAACACAGCTTCTAAGCACAGCATGGGAATCAGATGCAAAGCCATGTTTTGTCTACTGTATTGCTCTCTGTTGGCTCTAGTCTATTGACTTCAGTGAGAATTAACCCCCATTTATTTAACTCTCTCATTCTGCCTGTTTTTTTTTTTCAACCCCATGAAGGTCTGATCTAATATGACAGTAATAATTTTTTAGTGTTTGTTTTATTGATTTATCTACTATAGTACTGTTTTGTAGGTTAGTGATCTTATTTCTTCGCCTGACATATATGTTTGGTAAAGATTCCTTGACAAAGCGCCTTAGTGTGAAACACGTAGTGTGGGCTGCTTGCCCGTGTATTTCTTTTTTGATCCATTAAATTGCTATAGTTTATTTATCTATGGGAATGCTCTCTCTCTAATCATTTTTTCCGCATGTAAGTAGTGCTCTGCTCTTTCTTCTCCGTTTTTCATAAAGATTCTTACCAGATTTACTGATACATATTTTGCAAAGTATTTAAAATCTTCCCTTCACTTCTAAGTTATGGGAAAAAAACTGTTTTATTAGTGCATAAATATTATTTGTGATTTGTGTTTCCATCAAAATATTTTTTTCAATGATATACTGTGTCATGATTTTTAATAGGAAATAGCAGAGCCGCTATTTGATCTAAAAGAAGGAATGGACCAGTTGGAGAACAACAAAACTTTGGTATATGTTATATCTACTTTGCTTGCCATTGGAAACTTTCTAAATGGAACAAATGTAAGTTTGTCGTATTTCTTTACTATGGATTACTTTTCACAAATTGCTAGTTTAACCATGTATTGTAGTTTTTTTGTGTTATTAAAATTCAAATTAAATAGTAAAGCCCTCATTCTTAAAGTATATTGTGAAATATAGTTTTCAAAAAAGAGACAAAACAATAACTTTTTATGTTTTAAATTACAGGCCAAAGCTTTTGATCTGAGCTATCTACAAAAGGTTCCTGAAGTAAAGGACACGGTGCACAAACAATCACTGATATATCATCTGTGTACTGTAGTGGTGGAAAAATTCCCAGACAGCACGGATCTTTATTCAGAAATTGGGGCAATTACAAGGTCAGCCAAGGTATTATTAAACCAAAACTCTAGCCATTTGACTTAGATTATATATTTCTACATATATAATTGTTATCATTTTGCTTTAAAGTTGGTATCAAAGTAGAAATGCCGTAATAACAACTAAGCTATTTTTGATAAGTGACTAAGTAGCTTTATTCCCATGAGCCTTGATTTAAAGCAGTGCGTTTTATTGATATATTCAGAAGATGCCCAATTATACTACAAACGACATACTTTCTGTTTCCAGTAGAGAAAAGAAGAGATCGATGCTGCAGCCACTCAAGAGGACAGGGACTCACCAGGATAGTTTAAAAACAGGAAACATTTATTTAAACTACATGAAGGGAACACTCAAGACAAACGTGAATGAGAAACCTCCTCCCACGCGTTTCGGGCATAGACTGTACTTTCTCAAGGAGTATTACGTTAGCAGTGGGAGGAAGCTATTTAAACCTCCCACAAGCTTGTTAATAGATGCAAAGCACCTGAACTAATTGATGAATAAAAATAACAATTGCAAAGGAAAGAAACAAATGGACATAAAACACATTGAAATGGATATCGATATCAGGATACAAAATAATATAAAAACATATAAATAGATATACTTTAAAGAAGATGTAGTTATAATAAAATACAAGATATATCCATGTTAGAGATTAAATATAGCATGGATCAGACAGATGTTAGTATATTAAGTATCCTAACATCTGAATTGTATAACACAGAAAGTATTAATTCATCATGGGTATACAATTGTATCAAAACCATTTAATATATCATTAATGTTGGTCTAAAGAATTTTCATACATGAATAAATCTGTATAAATCTTAATCAGTATAAACTAAGTAATATCAGTGTTGATCAAAGATTTGATCAGAAAGAATCCCTTTATCGTTAGCACTCTAATGTCACACATATTATAATAATGGACTTAGTGGTCCCGCAGTGATATACTGCTTGTCTGTCAGGTAATCCCGAATCACCGAGGATATCAAAAAATAATAACATTTTATTAATTCTACATAGAAAGTTAAAAACACAGATACATTGTTAAAAATCCCTATGTTCATGTACAAGTCAAATAAGGTAAGTACAATTGACTGTTCAATATACTGACATATCTTGACATCCGTTTGACACAGCGGTTAGGTAATTAGTTGATTGTATATAGTATATGTATCACGGAGCAGGTTGGCTAGAATATTATTCATGCATCAAATATCCTTTCTGTAATCTGCCTTAGATTTGTATAACCAAGATCTAGGTAGTTGTGTGCACTATGGTATTATTTCTGTTACCATAACAGAAATAATACCATAGTGCACACAACTATTGGTTGGAAGTACAGCCGCACCGTGTAGTCCTGACGTCAGGGCAGGGGCGGGACAGAGGGGCGGAGACCGCAGACCAACTTGGAGACCGCGCACGCGCCACATGTCAAGGCTGGAGGAACAGGAATGCGCCTTGTGCCCAGAGACAGAAAAGGCCGACGGGGCCCGCGCGCCGCGCGTAAGTACTACCGCTAGGTTGCTACTCTTGAGTGCCATGGGGATCAAAAGGGTGAGTAAGGATTAAGGGGGAGAAGCACCAGAACGGTTAATCCTCACAGTACCCCCCCTCTAGGAGCGATCTCCTGGCGCCTCCATGAAGGCTTCTCTGGAAAATTCAAATGGAAGTTCCTGATCATTCTTGCCGCATGAATCCGATGACTTGGAACCCACGATCTCTCCTCAGGACCGAATCTCTTCCAATGAACGAGATAATGTAAGGAGCCTCGAGAGAATTTGGAATCCAGGATAGCTTGGATTTCGTATTCGGGCTGACCCTGTACCAATACGGAAGTCGTTGGGAGAACGGGAATGGAATGAACGTTCTGGATCACAGGTTTGGGCCAGGACACATGAAAAACTGAGGGAATTCTCATGGACAGAGGTAGAGACAAGCGATAAGCTACTGGATTGATTTTTCCAGAAATAGAAAACGGACCGAGGAATCTAGGAGCAAACTTCATTGACGGAACCTTTAGCCTAATATTTTTTGAAGACAGACTTTGTCACCAGGCTTGAATTTAGCAGCTGGTCTACAATGGCGATCAGCCTGATGTTTTTGTTGCTCGACAGCTGATTTGATGTTCTTTTGGGTCCTTTTCCATAGAACTTGAAGTTTCCTGATCCTGTCGGTGGCGGCTGAGACCCCTGAGGTAGAAAAAGTAAGAGGAAGAGTAGCTGGATGAAATCCGTAATTGATGAAAAAAGGGGAATCAGTGGTAGATTCGCTACGAAGGTTATTGTGTACGAATTCCACCTAAGGAAGGAGGTCCGACCAATCGTCCTGGGAATCAGACATAAAGCACAAAATTAATTGCTCTAAAGACTGATTAGTCCTTTCCGTCTGTCCATTAGTTTGCGAGTGATACCTCAAAGAAAAGTGAAGAGATATGCCCAACTGGAGACAAAAAGAGCGCCAAAATTTAGATATAAACTGCGATCCTCTATCAGATACAATCACTGTAGGAACTCCATGTAGGCGAAAGATCTCCTTGATGAATATTTCAGCAAGTTTGGGAGAGCTTGGCAGGCCTTTGAGAGGTACAAAATGTGATTGCTTGGAGAACCGATCTACTACTACAAGAATAGTGTTCATACCTTTCGAATTAGGTAAATCCACCACAAAATCCATGGATAAGTGTGTCCATGGCCGAACTGGGACAGGTAATGACTGAAGTAGCCCAGCAGGGAGGTTTCTAGAAGTCTTAGTCCTGGCACAAGTTGGGCACGCAAGTACAAAGTCCTTAAAATCCTTCTGCATCCGAGGCCACCAGAAAGTCCGGGAGATGAGATCCAATGTCCTTTTTGCCCCGGGATGACCTGCCGATTTAGAAAAGTGTCCCCATTCCAGGATCTGTTTACGCAAAGAAGGAGAAGTAAACAGACGACCCTCAGGAACCGTAAGATTATCAGGAATCTGATTTTGCAGAAGGACGATATCCATTAAATCCTCAAAGTTAGTGGAAGAAAGAATGAGTTTGGATGGAAGAATAGACTTGAGTTGATCCTCAGAATTATCCTCAAGCGAAAATTGACAGGACAGAGCATCCGCTTTAACATTTTTAGTACCAGGAAGGTAGGAGATGACAAAACTGAACCTTCAAAAGAAGAGTGACCATCTGGCTTGGCGGGCTCCCAGACGACGAGCTCCTTCAAAATACAACAAATTATTGTGATCCATAAGAATTGTTATAGGCATCTCTGTTCCTTCTAAAAGGTGTCTCCATTCGTCTAATGCAAGTTTCATGGCCAAAAGTTCACGATTCCCAATATCATAGATGCATCCACCTCGAGGGTAAAGGGGAGCTTAGGATCAAGGTTTACCAGAACCGGGGCAGATACGAACACTTTCTTTAACAGATCAAAAGTTTTAACTGCAGTGGAAGACCAAGACGAGGGATCTGCTCCTTTTTGGGTAAGAGCCGTCAAAGGAGTTACTAAAGAAGAGAAATTCTGAATAAATCTGCGATAATAATTTTAAAACCCCAGGAAGCGCTGTACAGCCTTGAGCGTGCTGGGTTGAGGCCAATCTAGAACTGCTTTGACCGGAGTCCGAAATGATGTATCCTAAGAAAACAGTAGAAGATTGATGAAAGTTAAATTTTTCAAGTTTAGCGAATAAATGATTCTCTCGTAGAAGAAGTAGTACTTGTTTGACGTGTCCTACATGTTCCTCAAGAGACTTAGAAAAAAATTAGATTATCGTCCAAGTACACAATTACAAAGGAATTGAAAAGATCTCTGAATATCTCATTAACAAAATCTTGCAACAAAGCTGAGGCATTACAAAGACCGAAAGGCATGACCATGTACTCGTAGTGTCCATCCCGGGTATTGAATGCAGTTTTCCATTCGTCTCCTTGGCGGATTCTGATAAGGTTATACGCACACCGTAAATCCAATTTGGAGAAGATCTTAGCTCCTTGAAGACGATCAAAAAGTTCAGATATGAGAGGAAGAGGATAACAATTTTTAATAGTAATTTTGTTGAGTCCACGATAATCAATGAAAGCACGGCCGCAGAGTCCCATCTTTTTTCTTAGCGAAGAAAAACCCGGCCCCAGCAGGAGATGTGGATTTGCGGATGAAGCCCCTCAGAAGATTCTCAGCGATATATTCTTTCATGGCTTTAGTCTCCAGAATAGACAAAGGATATGAGGCTCCTCTAGGTGGTGTCGTACCTGAAGCACTTCGATGGGACAATCGTAGTGACGATGTGGAGGAAGTATTTCAGACTTGACTTTGTCAAAGACATCCTTGATGTCGATGTATTCCTGCGCCAGCTGTGCCCTTTCTTTGTCTCCTGATACAGTGGTAGCACAAATGCTACTTGAGCCTTCAAGACAATTTTGAACGCAGTATAAACTCCACTGAATAGGTTCCTTGCTCAACCAATCAATCCGTGGATTATGAACCTGTAACCAGGGTAGGCCCAAGATTACTGCAATAGAGGGAGTGTGAATGGCATTCAAAGAAATATCTTCCACATGGTTATTTACAGACCGTAGCGGAATAATCTGGGTCTCCAATGAGATGAATGCAGGCTGAAGTGGTCTACCATCAATGGCCTTATAGGCGATAGGGTTCTTCTTGCACACTAAAGGGATCTTGTGGTGTTCTGCAAAACTCTGATCCTTTAAGTTGCCCCCAGCACCCGAATCAAGAAAGGCCAATGTGGAGGCAGAGACTCCCTTACCGGACAAAGAGATAGGCACAAGGATCTTTGTGGGATTAGAAGTAGCTATAGTGGAAAGAGAGATCGCTCCCAATGAGACTCTTTTAGGCCTCATGGGAACCATGCGTTTCCCGACTTGTTGGGGCAAGAGAAAGCAAAATGTCCAGAACCCCCACAATACAGACGAAGTCCAGCATCTATGTAGCGTTGCTTCTCAATGCGCGAGAGCGAAGTGACTCCCAATTGCATAGGTTCAGAAGAATCTGGAGCAGGAAATTCAAACTGACCCACCTGGTTGGGGTTAATCCTGGGGGAAACCGTGCAATGAAGTCATCTCTCAGTCCTTCCCTCCTGAAGGCGATGCTCCACCTTGATGCACACCGCAGTGAGATCCTCCAGATCGGCAGGCCGATCATGAGTCGCAAGTTCATCTTTCACAGTCTCAGACAATCCCTGCCAGAAAGCAGCCGACAAGGATTCTCCATTCCAGTCCATCTCTGCGGCAATAGTCCTAAACTCGAGTGCATAATGAGCAACAGAGCCGTTACTCTGAGAAATAATGAATAGAGCAGAAGCTGCAGATACCTTTCGACCTGGTGTATCGAACACCCTGCGGAATTCCTTAGTAAAAGCTCCAATGCTTTGGGTGAGGCCGGATCTTTGTACCCAGATGGGAGAAGCCGAGGCAAGAGCATCATCAATGAGGAGAGTTTTGATCATGAAAGTCCCATGTATTTTCAAGACTTGACAGGGCATTGGCGTGCATGCTCAGGACTCTTCCTACCTCAGCTGGGTCGAAATTTGTTTGGCTGAGCATACTGTAATGCGTAGCTCACCACAAACTAGGCGCGACCGCAGGGCTGAGGTAGTGATTGGTATAGAAAGCCGACCACAACCGCGAGGGCGCGTCTAGAGTGTAGGATAGTCTTGCAGGCTAGATCAGGGTAATAGAAGACAGCGTAAACATGATACTTGCCAGATCTACGAGTGTAGAGTAGCGGATCGTTGGGGTATGTAGCCGGATTCGGGATTGGAGAGAGTAGAGTGGTCGTAGAGCCAAAGCCAGGGTCAGTGTAGGAGAGAGCAGCGTCATCGTAATCCAATGCCAGGGTCAGTGCAGGAGAGAGTAGAGTCGTCGTATCCAATCCAGGGTCAGCATAGGAGAATATCACAAAGTACAAGTTCCAGGCAGGGTCAGGCAGCAAGATGAGGCAGACAGGTACACGATAGTGAGGTTCAGCGTCACACAAACTGGAGTTATGCTCGGCAACGTAAGGGAGTGTAGAGAGGGTATTTAAAGGACCTCCCACCAATGGGAGGCAACCAGGAAGTGGTGCTGCGGTTCTGGATAGGCTGGTGGATTGCACAGGTGCGTCCTATTGCACAGCCAATTGCCAGCACACCAGAGTGTGCGTGTGTGCTGCACGCAACCCGCGCATAAAGTTGATTATCCGGTCGCGCGCCGTCATCGTGCGCCACAACACCCACATCAGTACAGAGACGGGACTCGAGGGAACAGAGTTGGAGCGCGGAGCACAGCCGCGCATGTAGTCCTGACGTCAGGGCGGGACCGAGGGGCGGAGACCGCAGACCGACGGGGAGACCGCGCACCATGAATCAAGGCCAGAGGAACGGGAGCGCTCCCTGCGCCCATTGACGGAAGAGGCCGACGGAACCCACGCATTACCCATGCGCCGCGCGTAACTACCACCGCTAGGTTGCCAGTCTTGAGTGATATGGGGATCAAATGGGCGAGCAAGGATTAAGGGGAAAGAAGCACCAGAACGGCGAATCCTCACACGGACACTGTTAGCAGTCAGGATTCTACACACACGGTTTATCAGGGAACCCCCACACCCTGCTGGGGTGCCTGGCAATTAGAGTTATTCTTCTGCAATCGTGTATTCCCGGACACAAACTGCACGGCTTGACCATTGGCTTTATTTACAAAGCTTAAATACCCTTATCGCAGGGAACAGGGGGGTCCTAGCAAAGTCAACCCCTAGCGAAGTCAACAACACACTCTCTAGAACATTAACTATTTGAGTGACAGTAACGAAACTCAAAAAAGGCAGTCACGGCAAGCTCTCAAAAGGAGGTTGACAGCCTCAGTACGAAGCTCAAAGTCTCTTGGAAAGAGATTTGCAGTCTCTGTGCCGAGCTGATTGTAGAAACAGGTGGAGGAAACCTCCCAACAACAGAGCTCAAAAAAGCATGTGAGTAGGCACTGATGGGTGAATACACATCAAGGTAGGTGTAAACAATCCAGTTTGATTTCATCCATAGTAATCTTGATCCTATTAGACTATAATGTGGATGGGCTAACCAAGCATAAAAATGGGGATGTCTGAGAAGAACTCCAACGGGATCAACCAAACCCCCAAAGTAGCCTGTAATTATAAAACTCTAGAGCTGGATCATAGCTGGTGTAACGCCTGTATGCCCGCAGATCTGGCCAGTCCCCAGTACTGAGGTGGGTAAGGGTATAATACGCACCCACAGCAGTGAGGGCATGCCCGGAGTGTGGTAAATAGCGTTGCCAGGCCTGGAGAGTAAGGGTTAACGTATACTTGCTGAGTCCGGGGTGCCAGAAGTCGGGGGGTAAAGTCCAAGTGCCAGTGTTCAAGGGTTGGAGAGAGAAGCGTAGTGATGTCCGTAAGCCAGGGTTCAAGGGTTGGAGAAAGCAGCGTAGTGATGTCCGTAAGCCAGGGTTCAAGTGCAGGAGAAGGCAGCGTAGTCAAATCCAAAGCAGAGTTCAAGTTCAAACCAAGGGAATACAAACAGGGGCAGGGACAGGAACCAGAGCTGAAACAGACAAGGGAGCTAGGCATAGACACTGTACACACAGGAGCTACAGGAAAGCTATGCAGAGCAATGACTGGAAGCACAGAGTGGGGTTATATAGGAAGGAGGACCAACAGGGATGAGGGGTGGAGCAGAGGCTTGAGTGAGTGTTTGCAGGGATAGGTCTGTGAGAGCAGGGGAGGAGACAGGGAAGTAATCAAGGGAGAGGGAAGGCTTTGATGGCTTCGGGAGACCAAACAGTCAGATCAGCACCTTTCTTGGTCAAGGCAGTGATAGGAAGTGCAATGGTGGAGAAGTTACGGATGAATTTCCGATAGTAATTAGCAAAGCCAAGAAAGCGTTGCACGGCCTTGAGTGAATTCGGCAACGGCCAGTTGAGAACAGACTTCAACTTCTCGGGATCCATGGTAAAGCCTTTGTCAGAGATTATATAGCCTAAGAAGGCTGTGGATGATTGATGGAACAGACATTTCTCCATTTTTGCGTAGAGGCGATTAGCACGAAGCCGAGACTGAACCAGTTTGGTATGGCGAATGTGCTCCTCCAAGTTTTTAGAGAAAATGAGGATGTCGTCCAAATATACGATGACGAACGTTCCCAAAATGTCCCGGAAGATATCATTCATGAATTCTTGGAAAACAGCTGGGGCATTGCACAGGCCGAACGGCATTACTAAATATAATGTCCAGAACGCGTGTTAAACGCGGTTTTCCATTCGTCCCCATCCCTTATCCGAATCAGATTGTAGGCCCCTCTTAAATCGAGTTTGGAGAATATAGAGGCTCCTTGAAGACGGTCGAAGAGTTCGGAAATTAAAGGAAGAGGGTGTCGTTTTTTTACCGTAATTTTGTTGAGCCCACGAAAGTCGATACAGGGCCTTAAAGAGCCATCCTTCTTCTTCACGAAGAAGAAGCCTGCCCCGGCAGGGGAGGTAGAATTCCGGATGAACCCTTTCTCAAGATTCTCCTGGATATATGACGTCATCGCTTCTGTCTCCGGTATAGATAAGGCGTACGACTTAGACTTGGGAGTATGGTTCCAGGATTAAATCAATAGGACAATCGTAAGGGCAATGGGGAGGTAGCACCTCCGCCTGTGTCTTATTGAAGACATCTAAGTACTCGTGGTATACCTTCGGTAAAGCAGAGTGGTTAGATGAGGCAGTATCGAAGCCAGCGAGCATGGCAACAGGAGGGGTAAGCGTCTTCTCTGAGGTAGCGGCCCATTGGATGGGCAAAACATTGGTCCAATCAATACGCGGGTTGTGAAGTTGGAGCCATGGCAATCCCAGAATAACCTGGACAGTGGGGGAGTGGAAGACATCGAATACCATTACCTCAGTATGACTATCCGCGGTGGTCAGGGTAAGTGGAATAGACTCCCAAATGATGAAGGCTGGATGGAGCGGTTGACCGTCGATAGCCTCCAGGCCAATGGGCGACTTTTTCTTGACTAATGGGATTTGGTTATTGCAAGAGAAGGTGTGATCAAGAAAGTTACCACCAGACCCGGAGTCGATGAACGCTTCCACTTCTATTTGAATATCAGGACCTGCCAAAGTTACAGGAAGTAGTATCTTCTTCAGTAGTTCCTTAGGGAGAGAGGGGCGTTCCCGTTTCCCGGTTTCAGGCGGCAGTGACGAAGACGGTGTTCTGGAGAACCGCAATAATAGCAGAGACCTTCCTCACGACGTCGTGCTTTCTCAGCAGCCCGAAGTTGTTGGCTACCGATTTGCATCGGTTCAGGGGCGTCCAATGCAGGGAAGGCCGGAGGGGGTGACCTAGGAGAAACAGGCAGAGACGAGAGAGAACGGGAACAGTGACGCTCGTGGCGCCATTCTTGAGTGCGCTGATCCATCCGGATACTTAGAGCAATGAGTTTTTCAAGGGAAGAAGGGCGAGCGTGAGCTGCGAGGTCATCCTTGAGAGTTTCAGACAATCCGTGCCATTATGCCGCAGTGAGAGCTTCATCGTTTCACTGGGTTTCTGTTGCGATGGTGCGGAACTCCACCGTGTATCGTGCAGCTGACCTACGAGCCTGAGATAGATGGAACAAGGAAAAAGCAGCAGTCTCCCTATGTGCTGGTGTGTCAAAAACCTGTTGGAACTCACGCCGGAATTTGGGATAATCTTGGGTTAAGTCTGGTTTGTGTTCCCAGAGAGGGGAAGCCCAAGCGAGTGCGTCGCCAGTGAGTAGGGCATAGATATAGGCCACCTTGGTACGACCAGTAGGGGAGAGGGACGGGGACATCTCAAATTGAACTTCGCACTGATTAAAGAATCCTCGGCAAGCGAGGGGGTCCCCATCATACCGGTTGGGATGGTGCTACGGGGGAATCCCGGAGAGCTAAATTGTTAAGTTGCTGTGAAACATTGGTAGGTTGGTTACTTAGAAATTGCAAATGTTCCATGGAAACACCTTGGCCCACCTCAGGGGGGTCTGCATTTGTTGGGCTCTGCATAATGTAACACTGCGGGTGTTACCTCCTCTGTAGCGTCACTAGTGGACTCCCAAGATCACGTATCACGAGAGATCCAAAAGGGTGACGCGTGGGGGCGGGGCATCGGACAGCCAATCACTGCAAATGCCGGCACATTCGAGGAGAACACTACTCTTTGACAAAGTGCCCCAGACACAAAACGCGTCAGAGCGTCCTCCTCGAGTTACTTGTGGTGGCATACTATAGATTGCAGATTCCAATAAAGATGATTTTTTAGTGACCCAGCGGCATTAGTCTCTCCTTGGCACCATAATGTATGCAGTGCACGGCCATCTTCTCTTCGGCAGAAGAAATCCTACTTTTCTGTGCCGAGCTGAAAGTGTCCCAGATAGAGTTTCACAGTCTAGGTTCCGTGCAGGAGATCTTTCAGAAACAGGTCCATACTCTCAATATAGAGCTGGATGTCTCTAGTATTCATCCCAGGACGTGGGTACTTGAGCCCTTCCCTCCTGCACAAATGCGGCTATTAGCTGCAAATGCTGCTCAAAGTTAATCCCACGGCTACTACGGCTCCACTTCTGGCATCATGCTCACCAGCCTCTTCCTCGTCATCCCCGTGCTCCTCCTCCTCTGCCTCCACTTCCTCCAGAACTGGAATAAACTCCATTACCCTGGGCTAGTGGCCTATTCAACTGCAGGCGAGGTTGTACACACCTCAGGTGAAGCTATACTCGCTTCATGTTTCTCGAGATACTCCTCCAATATTGTCTTTGCCCGACCAGGGGTCAGTAGTCCATAACTTTCACAACGGGTGACAATTCGGGGACGGTCCCAGGATCAATACAGTCCTGACAGTCGGTCCATCTTCATCTGGTGGCACTAATCTAAGTGACAGAGAGGACCTGTGCTTATCTTAGCTTTGTGTAACGTGTCTACTTGTTTTGAGAGCTAGCAATCTATTAGTTTGTCTTTATGTTAGAAGACCCCGCAAGGATTTTAAGACATAAAGCTCAATGATCCCACCACTGCCACCAGTATATAAGTCTATCATGGTAGAACAGGCATTTGCACCTTTTTACCAGGATCATTCATTGAGAAAAACAGGTAAAGTGAAATAAATTGTAAACTTATTCGCAGGAAAAGACATACACACAATGGAACACAAACTACATAAGAAGAGACACACTTACTTGGGAACTGGGGTAAAAAATTAGACTTTCCTAGCTAAATTATACGTTAAACAAGAGTTTAGTTGACCAGGACTTAGCCCAAAATGTCCTGGAACTCAAATCGGCATGACGTTCCAGACGCCACCGGTCCCTTCTCTCCGATTTGCTTTTCATTGACTGGGACTTAAGCTCCAAACGTCATGGAACTAAAATCGGCTTGAAATCCCAGCCGCGACCGCTACGTTAGTTTTTGAGAACTTGAGAAAAGATTTGAGGTTGGTTTTTCTGAAGCTGGTTCTCTGCTATTGGCGCATCTTTTTTCCACATTCAATACCCCACCACTGTTTTGGCGCTTGAGAATCTCACAGGTAATTCACTGAGAATTGGGAACTTTCATACCAGCCAATCAGAGTAATGCCAATCTTCTGACGCTGGGGAAGCGGGATTCTGAATCAGCCAAGAGCATGCGCAAGTTTGCCACCTTTGCCACTTACTATTCAGAAGCCACCCGCTGGGTTAGGCTCCTCCAAGTCTGGTGAGGCAAATGGTAGTCCGGAGGACTTCCATTCATCCCAGGACGTGGGTACTTGAGCCCTTCCCTCCTGCCCAAATGTTCTTGACACCTCTGGAATCCTGTGCACTTTATTTTCTGTTAGCCTATGTTCCCCACACACTATACAATAGACTAGGACTAGACTTTAAAAATCCCCTCACAACCTTATATATCGTTGGAGCCCCCAGAACCTCTATACTGGGTACCTCCCTTAACCTAGGGACCCCTCATACTTACAGGAACACTCTGCATCCCTATGCCCCATATACCTTTCTAGGCGGTGCTGAAGCAGAGAACCCTAGCTGTGAGTCGCGCAAGTGTTTTCAAGGGGAGATATTGCCGGGACAATGGGCCTTATGCTCCGGGAATCAAGCATGATTTGCGGGTACATTTTTGGGGTATTCAGCAACTCTGGACTCCTAATAACTAGAAACATTCTTGTCACGGTAGACCAGTACTTATCAACACTTTTTATATTTTTGGAATTCTCGATTGAACACAACAAGGAGGCAAAATAAATTGTCATTTATTTCCTTGATAGACAAACACACGACAAGTTCAGAAACACTTAATACAACACTTACTGGGATGGGGAAACGAAATAAAATGTCCTTGGAATGAAAGCGCAAGAAATGCAGTCTCTGATTTAAAGTCCGTTTGGCTAGATCGCAAGTTGCCGATCTAATATCTCCGCCAAATGAAGGAATTTCGCAAGTTAGCCCTCTTAATTGAAAGGCATTCTTGTGAGATACCTAGTTCTCACGTCCATTGACCGACTTCCCACGGCAATAGACTTTCCTCCTTTCAAGTTACGCGAGCTAACAAGGCACGGATACATTCTGTCGGAAAACCACTTCAAATCTAACCGCAAGCCACTTTTCCAATTGACTTTGCGGTTACGAGGTCGGGTGCTTGAAAATGGATACCTATGCTTCAAACAGACCTCTCGTATACAGCCACGCTTCCTCAATCAGCGCTGGCTTCAGCGCTCACAACACGATCTTGTGCCTGAAAACCTTATAGCACACTTTGTATGTAATTCTATCACTGCAGGCAGGGAATAGGCTGCTGTAACATGGGGGTAAGAAGGCTGGGACAGGGGCAAATGCATCAGTGTCATGCATATACTTGTAACCCCTTCACTCCCAATGCGAGTTGGGGTTAATCAGCTGGGTATAATACCTTTATTAAGGGCCTGATTAACCCCCCCTCCTATCGCCACAATTCTGACCACACTTTCTTCACAAAACCCCCTTGAAACTCTGGCATCCCTGGAAAGGTAAAAACACAAAAATTCTTTAGTGTCGCATAATTACATATCATGCATATACAACAGTTAGGCTCAAGAGCTGACACTCCATAACCCCAAAACATGGATCAGAGGTAACCAAACGGGCTTAACCTTTATTTGTGAGCCTGGTTATCCACTCACCATCACAACCATGTTCTAGCGGGCCCGGACTGATGGTGGAGCCTTTTGAGGAAGCCGTTTGTCACAGTAGACTTAACTTGTCATATCTGTGTGGACAATTGTAGAAACCAGTTATATGATCCCTAAAAGACTTAATATGTGATAACAAACTCCCGAACAATCTGGATTCCTTTGTCCACCTGTGCTTAAGACTAGATATGGTTTTCCAGAAGGTTCTATATAACTGGACAAATGTGTAAATAGATTCCCTTTGTTAGAGTAAGGGTATCTGTTGCTTCCTTGTGCCCTGAATGACAATTGCAAACAGCAGTGGCCTTTATAGATTTATATGCTATTGATGCACAGATTTACAGAAAAGAAGTGTCTTTTGCACAGTGCAATATTAAAATTATTGAAGCAAAATTATATATCAGGTGAAAGAAAACCAAAGTACTCAAAATATCAGCACTGGACAAAGTATGAGCAAAATATAGGGTGTTTATTAACCCATAACACACCATTTACCCAACCTTCAGGAGTGAAGCTTTTCATTTAGTTTCACATCCATATGTAAACTATGGCAAAATATACTGGTCAAAAATGGTCTTCTTGAGGCAAAGTGGAAGTGCCTTGAAATACAGTGGCGGCCGACCTGAGTCTAAAACGGCTAGATCTGCGGCTCTCAGATAATCCCGGTTAGGTGCGTTTTTTGTTTTTTGCGTTATTTTAGCGCTCGTGATATTAGCATTTTATTCTCGCTGTCTGCAATACTGCAATGCCGTGTAAAAACTCAGGGGGGCGTTTGCAAGCTGTTGTCTTGGAAGTCTAATACCTTCGCGGTTCAACCTACGTCAGTACACAGTGTGTGTGTGCGCGCGCAGTAATTGTAAATTTGCATATTTAAAGTATACATTCATTTGCAGTGCTGTACTGTTCAGTATGTCTCATTTGAAAATTGTTGAAACGCATAGGCGTGTACAGTACTGTAACAGTGTCACATTTCGGCATATACAGCGCTCTCCCCTCGCTCAGGATAATTAACTGCACTGCAGGGTATTTCAACTTCTTATCTTCTCTACAATGCAGTACATCTCTCCCACACCATTCCTTTGAACGTGTGTCTGGTTTCAATCACATTCCTGCTTGACAGCAGGTGATGACTGCGCATGCACCTGTAACTTCGCCCACCACTGCTTGCTTGATTGATTGAGTGACCAAAAAAAAACCAACATTTTTTTTATTCTAATTTTTTTTTCTCCACAAGCCTGCAAAAACCATCTTGATACTGTATTACGATATTCAATCTGTGCTGTAGCTTTTGACTGTAACCCTATGCGTTTGACTGCACATGGTTGATTTGTGTGCTTTCTACGTACTGTATATGGGGGTGTAGGGATCATATTATTATGATGAACTGCCTTTTGAAATTAAAGTACAGTATGTCATTATCTTTGAACTTCATGCAGCTGTACCCTGTAGCCCCCTCCCCCACGAACACACACAAGGCTCGCTCATAGCTGAGCTAAAAAGCCTCACTGCGCCTGCGTGTAATCCTCTTTGAGATGGGAGCTAGCTGATTACTGCGCATGACTCAACCAACCCCCCCCCCCCCTCCACAGTCATTAATTTTCTGAAGCTTGACATTGTGTTCTTAATCCGTCCATAGCCGAGCTAAAAAACCTCACTGCGCCTGTGTGTAATCCTCTTTGAGATGGGAGCTAGCTGATTACTGCGCATGACTCACCCAACCCCCCCCCCCCCCAACCCTTTGAGGCTTTGTTTACGGTAACGCTTTGGAAAATCCCTTCTCGAATTTGAAATGTAAATCTGATTTGCACAGCATTGTGAGAATTGAGAGTTAAAAAAAACATTGTCAATGATTATGATTAGCAGGAATGTAAATAAATATTTATTTTACCAGGAACAAAAAAAATAAATATTAAACGCTTGCCATTGTGTTTTTAATCAGTCCCTAGAGATGGCACCCCACACATGCAGCTTCACGGGGTGTTTTGGCCGCAGCTTCATAGATATGCAACCTTTTTTGTGGAATGCAAAGGTTGCAAATCTCTCCAGCGACACAGTAGACTCGTCAGTGAAGATGCAATCCTGGAAATTTTCCCCACTGGCGATCCATGCCTGGGCCTGGACCACTCTTTTGATTTTGTTTGCGTCTCTTATCATGGGGTACGCTCTGTAATGACAAGGAATAAATAATTTTAGCGGTACAGTACAGTTTCCTAAACAACACTTTTACCTCCTGTATTACAAAAAATGCAGTGACCCGGCGCTCCAGGTGACAACAATACCCCAGTCCAATGTTCAGTCCATGTAGATAGGGAAAGTTCTTTACAGAGTTCCTGTTGAGGAAGAAGTGATGCTTCAATTTCCGGCTGTTGCTTCCGGACTCCTTCTATGTTGCAGTAAACAAAAGAAAAAAGACAATTGCGCAGCCACCAGAACCACTGAACGACTTCAAAAACGGATTAAAATAATAAACTTACAAACATATTGTGTCAATATTCCTTTGAGAGAATCTGTGCTTTAACCAATTTCTTTTCCCGGATGTCACGAATCCCCCGTGTTGTCCTTCATATGTCTGCTCACTCTTCTGTTAACTTACAGCTTAACCCCTCAGGTATAATTCACGTGTGTTCCCAGAAAGGAGATAACATGGGAAATGATGGTGCAGATTGATAAAATTTTAATGACAATAAAATGAATAAAAACAGCCAAAGGCTTACTCACATAGGCCAGGCTGTGATAAGACAGCTGACAACGTGCCGTCCGCAGCTTGATTCAGTCAGGGGTAATGGTCTCTGGGATGATGGCACTCTCACTACTGCCAAACCCAGGGATTGTCGTCTGACTTTGCGCAACTGTCTGACGACACTCCCCCTTCCTGGTTCTCGAGTGCTTTCACAGCTAGTGGTAGTGAACACTGTACTACGCGTGCTCTCTCTGCTCTCAGCTCTACGAAACCACTGCCTACTTCCGCGCACCTTGATGACGTCATGCGGTAGCGTCCCCTCTGATCTCCCTGCTGCTACAGACTTGTCAGTTCCAACTCCTCCCTCTCCAAACGCGTTTCGTGACTCAATGTGGTCACTTCATCAGTGGTGAGGGGGAGTTGCCACCTACTGACATATATATACCCTGGAGGATGATATACACTTAATCACTTAATCAATTAATTACAAAGTAATTGAATACAATGCATATAATCATATCAGCCTGATCATTGCCACTAGGGAATCAAGCCCTGGGATTAAATGGCAATACACCAAGCCGATACTGATGACATTACCCCGGAGGGTTATACACACACATTACAATTAAACACAAAATTAATCAATAAAAGTGCACACACTCATAACAGCCTAATCATTACCACTAGGGATTCAAGCCCTGGGCTTTGAGTGACAATGTACCAAGCACATACAAATAGTATTACTGATAAAAAGTGGTCATTGTGATAGAATGATTAGTATCCAGAAACACTATGTGCTAACCACTTTAAATAATAACATAATAAAGACCCTCAGGGACTGATCTGTATAGGTATAGAGTGCCCAAAAGCAAACTGGAGAGGAGGTGACAGATAGAATTATTTATCCAAAAGGGAGACCTTTTGGATTTATACTCTTAAAACCTTGTCACCCCGTGGCCTTAATATAGATTTCGATCTGGCCTCCTTTTTGGCAGATTAAATGATCCCCTTCCCCACCATATTCATTCATTAATTATGCATTCATTATCTGGATACTAATCATTCTATCACAATGACCACTTTTTATCAGTAATACTATTTGTATGTGCTTGGGGTATTGCCACTCAAAGCCCAGGGCTTGAATCCCTAGTGGTAATGATTAGGCTGTTATGAGTGTGTGCACTTTTATTGATTAATTTTGTGTTTAATTGTAATGTGTGTGTATAACCCTCCGGGGTAATGTCATCAGTATGGGCTTGGTGTATTGCCATTTAAACCCAGGGCTTGATTCCCTAGTGGCAATGATCAGGCTGATATGATTATATGCATTGTATTCAATTACTTTGTAATTAATTGATTAAGTGATTAAGTGTATATTATCCTCCAGGGTATATATACGTCAGTAGGTGGCAACTCCCCCTCACCACTGATGAAGTGACCACATTGAGTCACGAAACGCGTTTGGAGAGGGAGGAGTTGGAACTGACAAGTCTGTATCAGCAGGGAGATCAGAGGGGACGCTACCGCATGACGTCATCAAGGTGCGCGGAAGTAGGCAGTGGTCTCGTAGAGCTGAGAGCAGAGAGAGCACGTGTAGTACAGTGTTCACTACCACTAGCTGTGAAAGCACCCGAGAACCAGGAAGGGGGAGTGTCGTCAGACAGTTGCGTAAAGTCAGCCGACAATCCCTGGGTTTGGCAGTAGTGAGACTGCTATCATCCCAGAGACCATTACCCCTGACTATATCAAGCTGCGGACGGCACGTTGTCAGCTGTCTTATCACAGCCTGGCCTATGTGAGTAAGCCTTTGGCTGTTTTTATTCATTTTATTGTAATTAAAATGTTATCAATCTGCACCATCATTTCCCATGTTATCTCCTTTCTGGGAACACACGTGAATTATACCTGAGGGGTTAAGCTGTGAGTTAACAGAAGAGTGAGCAGACATATGAAGGACAACACGGGGGATTCGTGACATCCGGGAAAAGAAATTGGTTAAAGCACAGATTCTCTCAAAGGAATATTGACACAATACGTTTGTAAGTTTATTATTTTAATCCGTTTTTGAAGTCGTTCAGTGATTCTGGTGGCTGCGCAATGGTCTTTTTTCTTTTGTTTACTGCAACATAGGAGGAGTCCGGAAGCAACAGCCGGAAATTGAAGCATCACTTCTTCCTCAACAGGAACTCTGTAAAGAACTTTCCCTATCCACATGGACGGAACTTTGGACTGGGGTATTGTTGTCATCTGGAGCGCCGGGTCACTGCATTTTTTGTAATATTGTCTATAAATGAATTTGTGAGTAATTTGTTAGGCAGGGACTCCTTGGCAGCCTTCCCTTAGCTATAAGTTATTCATTCACTTATTGTAAATCACACATTAATGGTCTTAGCGCTGAGCTTTAGGGTTTATTCATTATTTCTTTAATCACTTTTACCTCCTGTACTGTCCAGTACTAACCTCACATGTCCATATTTCCATCCAATGCTGCCTCTCATCTTCTTTATGCTGGTCTCGGATACAGTGAGATTGTGATTTTCCTGCAGAGTGTATTTGACCCTTAATGCACTCTTCTCATCATTCTCCTCACTTATTTTGTCCACCAGAAGAGTTGTAAAGAAAAACAATCCGGTAAATTACAGCGCAGTAGGCCACAAGTACAGCATTACAGTATTACAGCACAGTTCTACAGTATCAATATGCAGCAATATTAAAAATATATACTGTATACAGTACTGTTGTAATATAAATATAAATTGAAATAACCAAAATATTGGAGACAGTAGATCAACAGTACACAATATATTGTTCTATTAATATGCAGCAATATAAAAAATATATATACTGTTGTAATATAAATATAAATCTAAAAAATATATATACTATTGTAATATAAATATAAAAAATATATATACTGTTGTAATATAAATATAAATATACAAAAAATATATACTGTTGTAATATAAATATAAATATAAAAAATATATATACTGTTGTAATATAAATCTACCGAAATAACAAAAATATTAGATACAGTACTGTAGATCTACAGTACAATATTTTATATAAAAAATTTTTTTTAAGTTGTATAAATATACTTACGCGTTAGTTACCCTTGGTGCCCTTTTGCGTTCTCTGTTTTTTCCATGTGCATGATAGCACACGGTGGTTGCTGGCACAACGAGGCCAGAAGTAGCTAATCAGCGTTGGATATCTGCAATTCGGTGTCCGCTCATGTACATCTCCTTAATTCGCATGCTGAGATCCTTTGAAATCTTTTTAACAGGCATTGCTGCGAGTAGAAAGAAATACAAACACAAGAATGTATATTCGATGTTTAGTCGATGTGTTCAATGTGCAGTGAATCCACAAAATGGATGGTGTATTTATACGGTAATGACTCACTTTAGAGTACGCCCACTTTCAACACCTGTACCTCGCCGCCATGCATAAAAGGTTACACACTCTGCATAGCCCACCACTCGATGATCTTTATCTGAACTTGCCCTTGTCCAGATACTGCATTGTGCCATCTGCTTCCATGGATCAACCCCGATTCTACGGACGCAGAAACCCACTCGCCTCTGCCATGCCTGTCATGCAGAAAAAGAGAACGGCGGTTGCCGTTTCCACGCCAAGGCCAAAGCGACAGACTAAGGCCAATAAAGAAAACCTTCTGCTGACCCCAAAGGCTAAGGGTTTTAATAGACGTCAGCCTTATTATGTCAAGAAGAAATACGCTGATGTACTCTCAACGCAAAACAAATGACAGCCAACCCATCGAACCCGCAGACCACTTCCTCCCATACGCTTCGACGACTCTGCCGCCGCTGTCCCGGAAATCTTCAGCCCGTCTTCTCCACTCCTCGTCCTCGACGCTGCCGCCGCCCTCCCGGAAACCCACAGGCCATCTTCTCCAGTTCTATTCGACGACGCTGCCGCTGGTGCCTCTGAAATCCACGGGTCACTTTCTCCTTTGCGCTTAGACGACTCTGCCGCTTCTCCCCCGGAAATCCAGAGGTCACTTTCTTCATCCCTCTTCGACGACGCTGCTGCTTCTCCTCTAACTGATATCCACAGGTCACCTCCTCCACCCTTCTTCGACAAAGCTGCCGCTTCTCTCCATGGAACCCCCATCTCATCCTCCGTAGCACCCATCCACCCAGATGTCCATACGCCATGCACAAGAAGCAGCTCGTAAGACCGGATGCTGAATGGGATAAGTGTGGATATCCCCGTGGACACCATTATGCTGACAAAGATAGATCTGCTTCTGGAGACCATGCTAAATATGGAGCAACGGATGCTACATATGGATCAACGGAGGGATCGACGGATGGAGAAGATAAAGGCTGACATTGCGGGCATACATTATTTGCTCGGTGTTAATGCCCCTGTTTCCCCGACGCTGGAGCAGAAGGGTGGCATAGATGTGATGAATGGGAGCATCGACACCCTTCCATCACCAAGCGCACCCCCTCAACCAGAAGATTTAGTGTACATGTATGCCGTTGAGGAGGACATGACAACCCTGTCAAGACCACGTCAGGAGACAACACGGTGACCAAGACCGGAGGAAAGCTTCCTCCCAGACAACCTACCCTCGCCCGTCGCCACAAGCACACCCGCTCACAGAAGACCTACATTTGCTAGCATTGATACGGTGCCCAACATCCCCCTGCGCGATCTGCCACTGGCACTCAGGGAGAAGTATAGGGTGATGAGTGCTGGTGCACCCCACAAGTATGCCTTGTACATTTTAAGCACCATGTGCCTTACTCGTTGTACTGCAACTGGGCCTTCAAAGTGAACTACGAAGGAAATCGCGTAAAAAAGGCGCTTCCGACAATTTAAGAAAGACCATTCTGGAGGAATTGCGGCGCTTTTATTCAATTACAGATCCTGTAATGAAAGGTGTTCGAGACTGCATTAATGGCGTTTTGCGCCATGCAAGGCATCGGCCATGGAAGGACAATCTGGTGGGGTACGCATTTGAGTGAGTGTTCAACTGTTGAAAATGTTTGGTAAATGTTTTTTTCCAGCCCCCGAGGGCTGCAAACAGGCCCGGTTTTCAAGGTTGTCCTGAAAACCGGGCCTGTTTGCGGCCCTCGGGGACTGTAGTGGTGCAGGCCTGACTGACTGTTCTGCACACCATCCCACTGCAAATGTTTTGACTTGCCGTTCTTGTGTAAAGGTACCGTTTTGTATATCTGATGAATAAACAATTTTTTTTTATCACAGGTAAGACCATACTGTTGTGCTGAACTGTACTGTACATGTTTTGACCTGCTGTACTTAAATGAAGGAGATGTTGTTGTGTGTTTTAACTTGTATTTATACAGAAATGTTTTAACTTGCTGTACACACACACATGACCTGCACAGTTCCAGTCACCAAAGCCCGCAAACAGGCCCGGTTTTCAAGGTTGTCCTGAAAACCGGGCCTGTTTGCTGCCCTCGAGGACTGTAGTGGTGCAGGCCTGACTGACTGTTCTGCACACCATCCCACTGTAAATGTTTTGACTTGCCGTTCTTTAATAAAGGTGATGTTGCGTTTTGTATATTTTAGGAATAAAGAATTTTTTTAAAAACAGGTAAGACCATACTGTTGTGCTGTACTGTACATGTTTTGACCTGCTGTACTTAAATAAAGGAGATGTTGTTGTGTGTTCTAACTTGTATTTATACAGAAATGTTTGTATTTACTGTACACAAGACCTGCACAAGTCCAGTCCCCGAGGGCAGCAAACAGGCCCGGTTTTCAAAGGTTATCCTGAAAACTGGGCTCGGCCCTCGAGGACTGGAGTTGTGCAGGCCTGCCTGACTGTTCTGCACATTATCCTACTGTAAATGTTTTGACTTGACGTTCTTGTGTAAAGGAGATGTTGCGTTTTGTATATTTTATGAATAAAGAATTTTTTTTTATAACATGTGACTGTAAACCATACTGACTGACTGTAAATGTTTTTACTTTCTGTAAATAAATGTTTTCACTAGCAGTAAACCATACACCTGTTGATGTTTTGAATTGCTGTGCACTTAATGTTTTACATTGTACAGTATTTGTAAATAAATGTTTTTACTAGCAGTAAACCATACACCTGTTGATGTTTTGAATTGCTGTGCACTTAATGTTTTTACATTGTACAGTATTTGTAAATAAATGTTTTTGTACATACTCCACTAATAAAAGAACATGTTGATTTGTTTTAAATTGTTCCATTGGCTCCTTTGATACTGTAACAAATTACAGTGTTTCTAGAATGTACACTACTGTCCAGGCACACTGTACTGTATACTGTAGGCATGCTCAGTACAAGAGTACTTAAAAAAAAAATAGAAGACACATACTGTACTGTACGGTATGTACTGGTACTGTATAGAAGACACATACTGTATGTACTGTAATATATGTAGAATAAATGCATACTTTTTATTTTTTCGGGTTTATTACACAGTATACTGTATATAAAAAAGTATTGTATACTGTACGGTCGGAAAACATCAGCATACTGTTTCAGGTACAGTATTCTATCCTAATCAATAACAACGGCCACTAAACTGTAGACTCCGGTACGTGGTTTTTTAAATCCGATTCAGAAATGTGCAGGCATTGTTACACAAAGCGATATTATCCATCGAAATCCCTTTATTAGCCGTTTTCTTTTCTGAGGAAAAACAAAAGGAAAAGTTTTACTGTAATGGTCAGTCCCCTAAAGAAGTTCTCAGCTAGTCCCACCAGTAATTTTCTCGGGGGGCGTCTCCTGTTCACATGCGCCTACCGTCGATGTGATGACACGCATATGCGTTTCAAGAAGGTTCCAATGCGCATGCGCCTAGCGTTCCACCAATTGTTCAGTATCTGCAGTACTGTAGAAGCCGCTCAGCCAATGATATTGCTTAAAGGAGAATCGCTTGACTCTTGTTTCTTCCAAAGCACTCCCTTTCCATCTGCATTCTCCTATTGATTTCATTCATAAGGTGTGTGTATATATATATATATATATATATATATATATATATATATAACAGCGGTCGACAAATCACCAAAAAATCTACTCGCCAAACAAAAAAATCTACTCGCCACCTAGTACCACACGTGTGCTGCTTGGGCCAACCGGGGCGTGAAAATGTATAGGTTTGTCAAACACTGTATATATATATGTGTATGTATGATACAAACCAATCCAAAGACCAGTAGTTACTGGTCTTTGGATTGGTTTGTATCATACTTATTCTCTATGGGACTAGCATCTGCTATTACAACCTTTTCTACTACAGTGTGCTGACTGACCTTCATGTGAGTATATGTGTATGTATATATATTTATATATAATCAAAAAATAAATAGATGATACCGTTCTGTGGCTAACGAAATGCTTTTATTTCGTTAGCCACAGAACGGTATCATCTATTTATTTTTTGATGATTGAAGCTCGGCTAACACGGCACTGATACCTCTACATGTATGTGTGTGTATATATATATATATATATATGTATATGTATGTATATGTATGTATGTATATGTATGTATGTATATGTATATATATATATACAGTGCTTGACAAATCACCCATAAATCTACTCGCCGAACCAAAAAATCTACTCGCCACCTAGCCCTGCCCCCAACCCTAGTCCCGCCCCCAACCCCACTTTAAAAAAACAAAAACATAAATTGAATAAATTCCTAGTAAGAACATTCGTTTTTGACATAAGTTTATTTATTGTATTACATTATACTACAATTAGTCCTTGTTACGTGTGTGTGTGTGTGTGTGTAAATGTCGGATGTAGAACAAAAACCCAGATGTGAATGACTAGTTTACTGAACCCCTTAACCAGTGTATGGATGCCCCCGCTTCACAATTTCTAAAGCAGCAATCCCGCCTGGGATCTTACCTGATCAGCAGTCCCTCAATGTCCATGTACCCTCATTCCCGCAATGTTATACATTGTAGGGGAGGTGTTCCCTACCTGTCTTTTGGGTTAGGGGTGATTCCGATGTCTTCCGTGTGAAGCTCAAGAGTTAGATCTGGAAGAAAGCAGTATAGGTTATTTCGGTGAAGGTATAGGGCAGTTAAGATATAGAGGGTAAATAAGAGATCCAGATCCAGAGTGTGGGTGAGAGACACAGAGAGACAGAGAGGGTGAGAGAGAGAGAGAGAGACAGACAGAAAGAGGGTGAAAGAGAGAGACAGAGAGAGGGTGAGAGACAGAGACAGGGTGAGAGACAGGGTCAGAGACAGAGACAGGGTGAGAGACAGAGACAGGGTGAGAGACAGAGAGAGGGTGAGAGACAGAGAGAGGGTGAGAGACAGAGAGGGTGAGAGACAGATAGAGTGTGAGAGACAGAGAGGGGGTGAGAGACAGAGAGGGGGTGAGACAGAGTGGGGGTGAGAGACAGAGAGGGGGTGACTGACTGGGTGATTGGGTGGGGGGTGGGGTGACTGACTGGGTGATTGGGTGGGGGGTGGGGTGATTGACTGGGTGATTGGATGGGTGGGTGGGGTGACTGACTGGGTGATTGGTTGGGGGGGTGGGGTGACTGACTGGGTGATTGGGTGGGGGGTGGGGTGATTGACTGGGTGATTGGATGGGGGGGTGGGGTGACTGACTGGGTGATTGGGTGGGGGGGTGGCGTGACTGACTGGGTGATTGGGTGGGGTGACGGGGTGATGTGTGACTGATTGGGGGCTACTTCTTGTGTCCTGCAGACACACATACACACACTCTCTCTCATACACACACACACACACACACACTCACTCTCACACACACACACACACACACACACACACTCACTCTCACACACACAAACACACACACACACACACTCTCTCTCATACACACACACTCTCTCATGCACACACACACACTCACTCTCATACACACACACACACACACACTCTCTCTCATACACACACACACACTCTCTCTCTCTCATACACACACACACACTAATACACACACACACACACACACACACACACACACACACACACACACACACTCTCTCATATACACACACACACAGTCTCTCATACACACACTCTCTCTCTCATACACACAAACACTCTCTCTCATACAAACACACACACTCTCTGTGGGGGGGGGAGCGGAGAGGGGGGAAACGGAGACAGCCACGGGGACCGAGGGGAACACCCCTGCTGGCATCTCCCGCCCCGCGCGACAAGCCACGGGACCGGGGGGGGGGGGGGGAAAGAAGAGGGGAACATCCCCCGCTGTCATCTCCTGCCCTGCGCGAGCAGCCACGGGGACTGGAACGGAGACTGGAGGGGATGAGGGGGGAAGCGCGGGCAGGAGACAGGGACCGCGCGCACGAGGAGCAGGAGCAGCCATTACTTACCCCTGCAGAGAAGGGCTCCATTCCGCGTCATGCCCAATTGGTCAATCAGCCAGGAGGATATTTTTTTTTGTTATTTATTTATTTTATTTTTTAATTTGTGGGGGGGAAACAGGGACAGAGGGGAACACCCCTGCAGGCATCTCCCGCCCCGCGTGACAAGCCACGGGCACCGGGGGAAAGCAGGGACCGTAGGGCAAGTGGTACCGGGGGGGGGAGAACATTGCCCGCTGGCATCTCCTGCCCCGCGCAAGCAGCCACGGGGACAGGAGCAGAGACCAGAGGGGAAGCGGGTCCGGGGGGGAACATCCCCACTGTCATCTCCTGCCCCACGCAAGCAGCCACAGGGACAGGAGCGGGACCGGAGGGCAAGTGGGACATGGGGGGGGGAGACATCAACCGCTGGCATCTCCTGCCCCGCGCGAGCAGCCATGGTGACGGTAACGGAGACTGGATTGGATGAGGGGGGAAGCGTGAGCAGGAGACAGGGACCGCACGCGCGAGAAGCAGGAGCAGCCATTACTTACCCCTGCAGAGAAGGGCTCCATTCCGCGTCACGCCCAATTGGTCAATCAGCCAGGAGGATATTTTTTTTTGTTATTTATTTTTTTAAATTTGCGCAGAGCAGGGGGGAAAAGTAGCTGGGTGACTGGGTTAGTCGAGCACTGCATATATATATATATAGAAAAAAAGAGAAACAAGCGCACTCCCCTAGGGCATTATCTTATGATGCAGATGAAATAAAATGTATTTAAATAAATGTAATACACACTTACAAGACATAAAGAGTAAAATTCACGTATAGGTATCTTTACACACAGAATCCTGGTACAGATCAGCTGAGTTGGATGGGGGAGACCTTTATGTATACCCACTGAAAGCCAGTTGCCTTTAGACCTGCTGCTGGAACGCTCACACACAGCAGAAACGACTGCAGACAGAGTCACAGTGAGAGCAGGCACAGTGGGAGATGGTAACGGTCTCACCTCTTGCAGCTGATTAAAAAGAGGTGCCAGAGGCACTCAGTATACAGGAGTCCCTTAGTTAGTAGTGGAACACCACGCACACTAAGTGCTTGCGCGATTACGTCCCAGTTCTACGTGTTTCATCAGCGCTTGCCGATTTTGTCAGGGAATGAAACGCCCTCAGTATTCAGGATATAAATACTGTGCTAGCTTAAATCTGATTGGACAAACCTTAAGTACATGACTTAAATAGACATGCACATGCACCAATTGGAAAAACACTGGAAGAAAACAATTAAGATAATAAATAATTGAATGTTACACATAACCAGGGCATATAGGGTAAATAAAAACATATAAAGCACATTATATCAATACATGATTAATAAATAAATAATCTAATAAGTAACACACAGAACCTGAAACAAAAACAAATCTGCAGTCTTAAAAACAGACTAAAATGCATTAATAAGCAAAAATGTAAAATACACAGATAAAAATGATACATCATCTTATATTACAAGTGAACATGTTATAAAACCATAATTGGACCAGAAATGCAAAAGTCCCTTTTAAACTTAAAGGGGGATTTAAAGGGAGAAAACCAAAAGCTTAGGGACTGGCCGAACCTTACATTAGACAATAGTACTAATGTCAAGGTTCTCATTAAGGCCAAATGGAACCAGACAGTTCAATTTAAAAATCCAAAAACTCTCCCTTTTGGAAAGATATTTAAAACGATCTCCACCTAACAGAGAAGGGGGAATTATCTCTAGACCCATAACCCGTATAGTCTCAGGTGATTTGTTATGTACAGTGAGAAAATGTTTAGGAACATAATGATTGACAACCCCACTTATTATGTTCCTCCTGTGTTCTAAAAACCGCGTGCTCAATGGCCGTGTGGTCCTACCCACAGAGTGAGGGCCACAACCATAGGTTAAAAGATAAATCATATGAGTAGTGAGACAATTCACAAAACCTTTTACTTTATAAATAGGCAGCCTGGGAAGGAGGGAGAAAAATCTTTCTTACAATCTAGAAATGTGCACGTAATGCACCTCCCTCTTCCACATTTAAAATTACCTGATGGTCTTAAAAAATGTCTGTGATTGAGCACGAATTTTTGTTGGGGCCAACACATTTTTAACACTGTTTGCCTTCCTGTAAATTATGGTGGGTTTTGCCTGTAAATTCTCTGCTATAAACGGGTTTCCCAAGAAAACAGGCCAATGTTTTCTCAGAACCTCCTCCATTTGGCGTGAAGACCCACAAAATTTGGTTGAAAAAACTACTTTCCCATCCATAACATGGGTTTTAGAGAGATTTTTTGTATATTGTCTATTTTTGGAGGCCAAAAGGAGGTCTCTGCGATCCAACCCTGCTGCTCTAAGGAAGGATTCCTCAACCAAGGTGGCATCATATCCCTTGGTGAGGAACCTCTCCTTTAATGTTTCAGACTGTGCCATAAAGTCCAGCTCAGAGGAACAGTTTCGTCTGATCCTACTGAACTGACTGTACGGCACATTCGATAGCCACTTGGAGTAATGGCTACTTGTAGCATGTATAAAGCTATTTACTGAAACTTACTTGATGTGAGTATCTGTCTGGATCTGGCCAAATTGGTCTATTTTTAAAATAAGATCCAAAAAGACAACTTCCACGGGATCCCCCACCGAAGTAAAGACCAGGCCAAAAGTGTTGTTATTAAAATGTAAAAACAAATCCGCTATATTCCCCACCTCAGTGTCCCAAATAATAGCAATATCATCTATGAAACGGCCATAGTATACCAGGCCCGCCCCCCATGGGTTATTGGTCCAGACAAAATTATCTTCCCAAAAACCTATAAACAGATTGGCATAGCTGGGGGCAAACCTAGTACCCATGGCCATTCCACAGACCTGTAAATAATATTGATTTTGGAACAAAAAATAGTTGTGAGTGAGGATAAACTGGATAAGTGATAAAATAAATGCACCTTCAGTGTCAGCTCATCTGTTATTGTGATTCAAATAATGTTTAATCGCTGACAGACTATATTGTGGGCAATACATGTGTACAAAGATTTCACATCACATGTCACCCACACAAAAGATGGTTTCCACTCAATCTCGGAGATCGAGTCCATGACAAGCAAGGAGTCCTGTGTGACCTCAGGTTTAAAACATAGTCCTGAAGAAAAAAAATCCACATATTGGGACAAGTTGGATGTCATTGACTCGATCCCCGAGACTATGGGTCTGCCAGTGGGATTCACCAAATCCTTATGAACTTTGGGTAAATGATAAAAAAATGGGAATCCGTGGGTGAGTGATAAACAAAATGCCAGTCAATAGGTAACTTAACAAAAAAAACAACCACCAAAAATAAACAACAATTCAAAAAAACAATAACTAAAAATAAACAACAATTAAACAAACCAATCACCAAAAATAAACCAGAATGAAAAAAGCAAACGCCAAAAAAACAAAAGAATTAAAAAAAGCAAACATATTTAAAAAAATGCCAATAAACCAATTGATTGGCACAATGTCACACCAATGCCCTATGGGCATGGTTTGTCACTATGTCAGTCAATGGGCAACCTGCAAAAAAAAACAAAACCTGCATCAAATCAAAAGACATAACATTTGAATTAAAAAAAATGCTACTGCAAATAAAAAAACAAGCATCGAATAAAAGACATTACATTTGAATTTTAAAAAAATGCCAATGCAAATGCCAACCTAAATATTTTTTTAAACAAAAAAACAATAGCTTGAACTGTAGCTTATATCTGGCTGCTGGAATCTCGCTGCCTGGTACAGGTTGCCATGACGCTACCATACAGCAAGCAGGAGAGAACTGGCTGCTACATACTGTATGTATTTGCAAAAAGGTGACATTTCTGAGCTCAGCTTTCGGGCACTGCTGGAGCCTTTCTCATACATATGCAGCCAGATGGTTTGTCGCGCTCTCGTGTGGGTATTAGAAGGGGGTTAACCCCCTTCATTACTTTAGTTGTAGTAACCACCAAGGCAAAGAAGGGATTAACCCCTCCCACAATCCTCCCGGTAGGCCTAACCACTCACCCTGCGGAAACTACCCCCTTTAACCACCACCTCTACGCCCAACAAACCAGTTACTTCGGTTTAACCCCTTCATTAACTTAGCGGCTAGCCACTAAGATAATTAAGCTACTTTTATTTTAATTACATAGGATTGAAGCAGGGTGTCTCCGGAGCAGAAGGACCTTGATTCTCCCACATCACGTGACCGGGACATTTAAACTTGCAGGAGATACCGGCATACCATACCAAGGCCTGTAACTCAGCAATCAGAGGGTCCCTGGGACTAAAATGAATGCGGTTCAGCTCTGGAGACCCCCTGCTTTAATACAGCTAAACCCCGTTATAACGCGCCTCGCTATACCGCGATTCGGTTATAACGCGGTTTTCCCGTGGCTCCCGTTTAAAAAAATAAATAAATAAAATAAATTTTAATTTTTAAAAAAAATTTTTTTTTTTTTGCACACTGCACACACTGCACACACTGACACTGCACACACACTGCTCATTGCTCACACTGCACACACACTGCTCACACTGACACACACTGCACACACTGCACACTGCTCATTGCTCACACTGCACACACTCACACACACTTACACACACTCACAGACACTCACAGACACTCACACACTCACACACTCACACACACACAGCAGGCTAAAATTGATTCATACAATTCTAGCAGTTCCCATTTACTGAATAGCAAACTTCCATTTATAGTTATTCCTACATCTATAGCACACTCCCTTTCAATAATTTGTTTATACACCTATTGCAGGCATCCAGCAACTTTATTCATTCATACGCCTGTAACAGGCTTTGATTCATTCTCTCTCACACCTGTAAATGGCTCCCAATTAATGTTTACACCTACACTGTATAGCAAACGTCCACATATTCATCTATAGCAGTTTTTCCTGTATTGATTTATTCTGCCTTTGTAGGGTTACCTTATGCTTTAGTGTCTGTTCAAACAAGAATACTGAACACACAGGCAGAATTGTGATGTGGAAGTGTGTGTGGCAGCCTGTCATATCAGAGAATTGCAGACCAGTTTGTAGTTACAAAGGTCCAGGGCACATGACACTCAGATGTTGCACAGCTAGCAGGTAATCTGTAATTGTATTGCTGTACTAATGTACAAAATAACACGAACAGGATATAACAATCAGAGTGCCTCACTGCACTGAAAATTAAGTATTATAGGGAATGTGGTCACAATCTGAAATTTTTTGGCTACCACCTCAAAGTGGGGTTACTCAACATGGACAGCACACAACAGTCATTCAATATGATTGCCACATGGTTTAAATGTCACTCACTACTGTACTTAAGGCAGTTTGTTATTTCCAGCATAAATAGCATCCAACACTTCAGTGGCTTTGAAATCACAACTATTAACTTAAATGCCATTCTCCGGATCAGAAGACATTTGTTAATTGCTGACAATTATAAAAAGCACAACAGGATACTGCATGATGCAATGACAACATGCCACAGTCACAAGACTGCAAGACGCAATGACAATACACAACCATACATGCACATAGCACTGCATGATTTAACAGCAGAACACACGACACAATAACAGACAAAACGACACATGGCACTGCGTACACAATCACTCCACACTGTTTGAGACAAACACACACAGTGGTTGGCATTACCCGCAGCATTGTGGTGCAGGATGGTGGGAGGCATGGTGCAGACTATAGTTCGGCACACAGGGGGTAGGAGATGATCAACAAGGCTCAGCACAGAGCAGCGGTGCAGGAACAGCGTGTCAGATCCCTGCTCTCGCTGGACACATGGCTCATACAGCTGGTGCAGACCGGAACTGCTTCATGTGCGAAATGTCTGACTTACTAATACTGAGCATGCGCAGTTGCTTTAAAAGTGCACGACATAGCCACTGCATCATGGAGGCCCGCGGTGACAGGGGGAAGCGGGGACCGGAGGGACATCCCCGCTCCCATCTCCTGCCCCGCGGGCTGTCCCGCGGTGACAGGGGGAAGCGGGGAGCGGAGGGACATGCCCGCTCCCATCTCCTGTCCCGCGGGATGAATATGCGCTAAAGCGCGGCGGCCATTTTTTTTTCCGCGACCCCGTTAGTAACGCGGTGGTCTCGGGGTGGACCCCGAGACCCGCGTTATAACGGGGTTTAGCTGTACTATGTAATTTAAATAAAACATTGTGATCGCCTGGTAGAGATGCGCAGAGAGGAACTGCTTCTGTCTGCTCTCACTGCGCAGCTCTTCCAAATTGGTGCAGCCCGGTAGGATTAATACACATGGAGTCACATTCAGAAACTGGGACCCCCACTGTATTAATCCTGATGGGCAATTAGTCTGGCCCGGGGCAACCACGAGCAGGCAGTGGTCAGGCAGCTTTCAACTGTGGTTTCCTGACAGAATACTCCACAATATATCTGGCTACATCTGTATCTATTAAAGAATTTGGGGCTTTATATTTTTTTGCCTTAGTACATTTATTTATTTTAAGTTAAAAAGCTTCCAATAAAAACTGTTCCTTACTGTATTTTAGGTCGACTTTGATCAACTTCAAGATAACCTCTGTAATCTAGAGAGAAGATGCAAAGCTTCATGGGACTACTTAAAAATTATAGCAAATTATGAAATGAAGTCATCTCTGAAACAAAAAATGAGAGGTTTTCTGAAGGACTGTGCAGAACGAATCATCATTCTTAAAATTGTTCACAGAAGAATAATAAACAGGTACACTCTTTATTTTGTGACCTTTATACTAAACCTAACAAATAAGGCCAAAAAACATTCATTATGATACTGTCCTTTTTTTATTTTTATATTTATTTACTCATTTTAATGTTCTTTTGTATGAACAAACAACATTGATGAATAAATATAAAAATGAGTACAATTTACGGCTTTTTATTTAATGCCTCAGTTTTTATTTAGCTGTTTAAAATGAATATGGTCTATGATCTCTTGTAAAGAGGTTTCATATTGGTAAAAAAGAAAAATTAAGCGATACACTGGCTTTTTTGAAAATAAGTTAAAATAAAAAGACTTGTAAAGTTTTACAGCTAAAGCCTTGTCGCTGGTCAACATCTATATCTCTTGTTTGCAAAAAGAAACATTTAAAATGCACTAAATTCCAATTTTGGAATTGTAACCAGCTCCAAATGTGTTTTGTAAAAAGGCAGATACTTTGTGGTCAGTTTTTTTCTCACAGATATTGGAAGGGCAAGATTCCAACCCAGGTAAGAGACAGATAAAGAGAAAAAGTATACAGTGTAATACAATAATGTAAAACTTCAATCAGATACAGTATGAAGAAAACTTCAATCATTGCACTTATATTACCCAATAGCATTAAAGACACATCTGATGGTATACTATGAAATGTAGAAGTCTTCAACCTCGATAACACCCAATATGTGGAGATGGTCATCTAATACGTTTCCTCTGGTGTATTCCCTCGTTGATATATTCGAATGGGAACCAAAGTGATAATTTAAACTGTAGAAGTGATCTCACAGTCAAATAAAACAGAGATAAAGAGCCAATAGTGTAAATGGTCTAAAAAATCTTTATATATAAATAAGCAATACAAATGTGCACTCACCATGTATAACACTCCTAAAAGTATGTTGTATACGGAAGGAGCAGATTCCGGGCTTGGGGAAAGATCTCAGCGCCACCCCTGGTTCATCGTTGAGTCTAAACATTGGTGAAGCAGATAAGGAGTAGGGCTGGCTGCGAAGTGTGTAGACCAGAAGTCTCGAACAACGCCGGATGCAACAGTTGTGGCAGTGATATCTTTTACCAAGCTGGGCGTTAAGTTGCTAGAATTGATTTACTTGCATTGAATCTAGACTAGTGTCACATGAATTTGGATGGAACAAAATTAGAGCTCTAACGAAAATATGTAGGAGTGGGGGGGGGGGGGGGAGAGTCAAAGTTTTTCTCTAAAATAAAATTCAGTTAAGCTTGCGTCACATATATCTTTAGAAAAACGATGTATGAAGTTACATTGTTAATTTAAGTTTTTCTAAATATTTATACTTTTCTTTTTTTTTTGTTTCAATATTTTTGTGTTATTTTACATAAGTATATTTTTACATTTATCTTAGCAAAAACAATTATCTTCATAACAATTTTTCTTTACTATTTTCTGTATGTTGCATATCAATTTAATTGTTTTATATAAATCTCTATGGGTTCTATTCATTTCAAATTATTCTTATTTTTTATTTTATAACATAGAAAAGATAAAGATAAAGAAAAAGGATAGATAAAGATGAGGCTAGAGAGGAAAGGAATGGGAAGGGGGGGGTAGGGAATGCTTGAGGGCTAAAAGGTAAAAGAGATAAGGGATAATAATCAACTATGATCAGGATTCTACCTAACAAAATGGAGGACACAAATCCCATACCTTATAGAATTGATCTAAATTTTGATTCAGTTGAGCTGAAAGCTTTTTCATTAATTTAACTTCATTAACTCTTTTAATTATTGTATTTCTCGATGGTACATTTATATTCTTCCACGCCGCTGCTATAGAGCAACGGGTGCTGTAAGAACAATAGAGATAATTTTTCTCATCTTATTAGATACCCATTCAACAGGCTTTGCTAATAAATATGTTAGTGGGTCTAGAGGGATTCTCGTATCTGTAATTTCCTGTAGTGTATTTTGGATCTTTGTCCAAAACTTTTGAATCTGTGGACATGACCACCATATACAGTATATACCATATCTCCTCTCAGGCCACATCCTCTCCAGCATAAATCTGATGTGCCTGGGGAGATATGGCTCAGTCTACTCAGGATTAGGTACCATTGAAATACAATTGTGTATATATTTCCTTTCGTTATCGTGCAAATTGAAGTTTTAGCTGCAGATTCCCAGGTTTCCTTATCTATTTCTACATTGAGATCTTCATCCCATTTAAACATATAATTATGATTCTGAGGAGTTGTTGCTAGAATTAATTCCCCATATATTCTTGGGATCAATTCCTTATGATACACACCTTTTTTACAAAGTCTTTCAAATTTTGTTAAATCAGGAATTTTTTCTTTCTGTGATAATTTAAACAAGTAATGTCTAATTTGAAGACAACTAAAAATTGGAATATCAAGTGTTTGATATTTTATTTGTATTTCCTTAAATGTCATTGGTTTCCCTTCTACTACCAAGTCATTTACCATTGTAATATTTAGCTCTCTGAATTGTTTGAATGTAACCCGTCAGGAATACATTGCTAATTAATTTGGGCAGCTCTTGAGATGCAAAGGGGAGTGGGGGGGTGGGGTGGAGGAAGGTGTGGGGAGGATGGAGTGGGGGGTGGGAGGGGGTGGAGGGAGGGGGAGGTGGGGGAAGAGATGGAGAGGATAGTATAGGAGGGGATGGGGAGCTAGGATACTAGTAAACTCAGAGTAACATAGTGAGAATATTGACAGGAACTCTATAGGGCTGATAAGCCGTTCTGTGTCTATTGATCCGTCTCGCAACCCTGGAGCTTAAGGAGGGGAGGGGGATTCATATTGGTAGACAGAAAACCACAGAGTAACATTTGGCAATGTTATTATCAGAATCATTGGCGAGTATTGATGACATCTTTTGTCATCTGGTCTCCTTCGTAGACCTTGAATCAGGTGGGGTGAGGAAGGGGGTGGGGACCAGGAAAGAGAGCATACATATTTACTCTAGTCATGTTTCATCTTAAGCAGTACATCTCCTGACATGTATCCTCATTTTAACAATCATCAATCACTGTAGTTTATATAGCATGGTGTAAGCTTCTCTCAGTTTATGTAATCCATCGGGGAGGGCGGGGTAAATGGGGGAAGTAATGAAGGGGCGGAGGTGGGGAAGGGGGGGAGGGGGAGGGAGGTGAGGGGGGGAGGAGGGAGAGATGTGGGGGGGGAGGGATACGTATCATCTGTTATGGGATCTATGTCCCTTATGTATCTAGCTTAGATGTCGGCTCTTCTAAGCGTTTCCCTGCGGATTGGATCTTGGCACTTATCCTCACTGGTAGAACACTATGAAATATTAGAGAACATGAGAAAACAGTCCCAATATCACATTAACATATTATCAACTTCAACAAATAATACTCGGTGGTAAAATCAGCAGGGAGGTGGGCAAACAGGGATGTCAGTGTTAACTTATGCGCTGATGCTCCTTCAAATGTGGGAAGGGAAAGAGAACTGATCCCGTTCTCCAAACTGTGTCCCGGTCCCTGGGTATTTATACCATGGTAGCCACCGGTCTCAACCCTCTAGTCTGTGGGGTCTCTGTTATGCGGCCTCCTTCCGTAGGGGAGGGAAAGGGGGGGGGGGTTGGTGTACTCACAGTTTGAGGATTCCTTAATCGGGTGTGGGGTCCGATTCCCTTTCTGGGCCCTCTTTGCTCGCTTAACCCACCCCCCTTGAAAAACAAGCCTGGAGGCTTCTGCATATGCGTGTGCCCACGCGATCTTCTCTGCAAGGGTACCGATCCCCCCGGCTGCTACCCGCTTCCCTGGCCTCAGGTGAGCAGACTCCAGTAGTGGCATTACGCTGCCGGCCGGTTGCGGAACATCTGGGCCTGGGAGGCCGTGTTGACGGTCTGTTGCTGAGGAAGCCGCAAGACATAGGACATCCAGGGCTGGTGTGCCCCATCCGAGGTACCATCCCCTCCTGCTCCGCTGTCGTCGCAATCCAGAGGTGAGTCAATCAGTGTGGGAACCGGGTGTTGGAGTTCAGTTTGCCGCTTGCTCATTTATTTCTGGCGAAGCGTTGATGCACCGCTCTTTTTGTGGTGTCTGCAGGGCCGCCATCTGCGTCCCCTCCTCGTGTGGCTGTCTGGGTTGAGTTAGGCAGCCATGCAACTGGGGGAGATAGGCCCAGCGCTCGGGCGAAAGGGAGCATATCCTCCGGCCGTCGGATGGTGAGAAACTTGCCTCCATTATTTGCGGTAAGTTTAAATGGGAAGCCCCACCTGTATTTCACCTCATTTTCACGGAGAAACACAGTGAGGGGCTTCGTCTCCCTTCTCCGGTTGACCGTGATGCGAGATAGATCATTGAAAATCTGTATGGCCTCTTCTTGGAAGGTAATTGATGAGGAGCTTCTGCATGCTATGATGATCTTCTCTTTCATCGTGTAGCTGTGCATTCTGACTATTATGTCACGTCTTCGGCCTGGATCTTCTGATCGCGGGCCCAGGGCTCTGTGGGCTCTGTCAATTTCGAGATCTTTTTCCTCTAGAGACGAACATATAGATGTGAAGAGTTCCGTGAGGTAAGGTCTGATTTGACCCGGGAGAACCGTTTCAGGGACATTGCGGATGCGCAAATTCTGCCTCCTGTCCCTGTTCTTCTGGTCCTCTTGGCCCTCTTTTAGCAATTGGATTTCCTCTCCAAGGCGGACGATTTCCTCCTCGGCCTCAGTCTGTCGCGCGAGGGATTCTGCCAGCTTCCCCTCCAAGCCTGTTGTGCGTTCCGTGAGGCCCTGCATGTCTTGTTTTAGCTCCGCTGCCACTGCTCTGAGATCCGCTTGGAGTGAAGCCTGTAATTTCATGTGCATGGACGCCATTAGGTCCTCCATGTAGGCTTTGGTTACAGGTTCCTCCGGTGCAGCTGTCTCTTTGGGCCGTGTTGATTTGCTCTGCGGGGCCTGTGGGCCGCGTGTTCCGGCACCATCTTGGGCTTCTGCAGAGCCCTCGGGGCTTTTCTGCGGGGGTGAAAAATACTTAGTAACCCCTTGATTTGCTGCTTTTTTCTATTGTTTGGACATTCTCTCTGTGTTTCTCTTGCTGGAATTTGGTCGGGGAATGTTGGCGGGAGAGCGTTATATTTATGTTTTATTCTGTTAGGTCCGCGGAGCTCTTTCCCTACATCACCATACCTGAGGACGTCACCGGAAACCCCTCTTTAGAACATTTTTAATGGGGCAGAGTCATTTAATCTTGTCAGTGTCTGCTGTGTCGCTCCTCTGCCTGCGAGCCACTTTATTGCATTTATGCTTGGGTTTTCAGGGGTTATGCGGACATTGCCTAGTGGCCGAGGCATGTGTATCTGCTTTTGTTTTTTATTATCCTGCCTCAGCAGCCCCTGGGCTAGGATTAGGCTGATTTTTTATGTTGTGGTGTTTATTTATTTATTTATGTTCCTGGGGGGAGCTGTGCCTTTAAATCCAACCCGCGGCTGCCATCTTGGATTTGGTCGTCACGCAGGCTGAAACGCAAGGAGCCAGACAGCTCCGATCCAGGCAGCAGCTGTTCTCAGCCCCCCTCCTCGCAGCAACAATGCAGACAGGTGGAAGGCAGCACAGTGAGGCAGGGGGGATAGCGGGAAGGCGCGCTGATCGGGTTTACTGCCGGCCGGGAGAGGTAAGCGCGGCATGCAGCTACAGCACCATGGCGGCCATTTTAGTTAGCCTCCAGCCGCACCAGCAGAGTATTTTTATTTGAAACAGTGTTTATTATTATTTTTGTAGGCCTTTGTTTAGTGTAGTGACTGTTGACAGGGGGGTATGAGACACCGCCGGGACCCGACACCAGGTGCGGCCGTCGTGTAGAACGGGACAGAGCGGGAGGCCCCCATAGGCTGCCTAGGTGGGGAGATCAAAGACCCAACAGGCATCACCACTCCCGCGCGGCACCCACCTTTCTCCACCAGAACCAGCGGCGGGTTGATGCAGATCAGGCCGCCGGTCAGATCCTCGCTCTGCTCTCCGAATCCCAGATGGTTTGGGGGGCTGCAGACCTTGGTCTCAGAGAGACTACCTTGCGGGGTTTGGCGCCGGATCCAGGTAAATCATTCCTGCTTGGCCGCCATCTTAGCCACACGGCAATTTGAGAGAGGAGGCCCAGGGGACCCGGTCTTTGCATGTATGCTTGGGGTTTGTGTATAATCCACCGCCACCAGGGCATTCAGCACAAAGATGAATCTTCCCCCAGCTTTTTAAATATTTTTTGAGGGGTTTCTTGGTCCCTGTTATCTTTATTTTGTCCTCTCTTGGGACGGAGCTGTATAGACACAGGTCCTGCTTGCTCTGTGTCTTGGCCACGCCCCAACAGAATAGAATCTTTAATGCAAAGGGCAGTAAAAGATCTAAAAGATGAAATATCCTCTCTGGGAGAATGTACCAGCTCCCTAGAGTCAATGGTTGACGAGAAGATCACCCGTCAATCTCAAATGGACATCGAACTCAGAGAGGTGAAGGCCCAGCTTAAAGAGGTCAAGGATAGACAGGAAGACACGGAGAATAGAGACTGTCGTAACAACCTCAGGATCAGGGGGATCCCGGAATCAGAGACGGATGTCGAAGGATTTATAGGCAAGTGGCTAACGGCAGCTCTCCCAGAATTCACAGAGGAGTCTCTCATCCTGGATAGATCCACAGAGCCCTGAGAATGATACCCCAACCAGGTGACAAGCCAAGAGATTTGGTGTTGAGATTCCATTACTTTAAAACAAAGGAGGCTTTCAACTAGGCTACAAGAGGTTCAGACCTCTCCTCAGATGGAGAAAAGCAGGTATGGAATCTCGATGCCAAAGAATGGGGATTTTTTAGCTCTGGACTATCAAGAAGGTCCAGTATATTTGGATAACCCGATGGATTTTCTAAAGGTCTAACTGTTATGTTAGTGACTGTTAGAAATAATGATGCGGTGCCAGTCAGTCCAAATTGACAAAAATAAGTGATAAAACCACAGATATAGCATTATACTATTATGTTCTAAAGGTTAAGTTTATATATAATGTTATTCTATTATGTTCTAAAGGTTAAGTATATACATAGCGTTATACTATTAGGTTCCAAAGGTTAAGTTTATACTAGAATGCTACAATATGTTTTATGTGAAATGTTTAGATTGTATATGATAAGGTTTCTCTATATAACAGACCCAAAAAGACCAAGGAGGTCTCGGGGTCGTAGCGGGGGCCGAAAGATCTGTAGAGTCCTGACCGCCACCCCCCAAAAAATATGTCTGTGTCCGTGAAGACATAATTGCCCTTGTTTTTTTCTGTGGTTTCCCCTTGCCACAGATTTTGTATCCAAGGGCAGTTGGGCATGTGGAGTGTTTTAACTGCCCCCAAAAAAAAGAAAAATGGCAATGACAGATCTCAAGAAAAAAGATGCACATCCTCCTTCTTCAAGAGACCCATTTTAGATCCCCAAATAACCCAAAATACCTAGATAGACAATATAGGGAGGTTTTCTTCTCATCCGCGATGGCCAAAAGAAGGGGAGAGGCAATACTATTCTACAGTACAACCGGGTCGCCTTCACACAGAAGTTTATGAAAGTGGACAGGGATGGCAGATATATAATTCTAGTAGGTGAGCTGTATGGAAAAGAACTGACCATAGCCACAGTCTATGCTCCAAATGAGAATAGCGTGGACTTTTTAAATTCATTTTTTACTACCTTGGGTACATGGGCGAAAGGCCAAATTATTCTAGGAGGAGACTTCAACCTGGCATTAGACCCGGCCCTTGATAGATCTTCTGCTCCTAACCCCGGCTCTCAGAACTATAGATCCCAGGAGATCAGGGCCCTTAAACGAGGTTTACTCTCTCTTAATTTTATTGATATATGTAGAGAGGTGAATCCCCAGGCTAGAAATTTTACTTTCTATTCTTCCCCCACCAAACATACTCACGTATCGATTACATTTTTCTTAACGCAGGACTGATCCCTCAGGTCTCCGACTCAAATATTGACAATATAACCTGGTCAGATCATGCCCCAGTAGATGTCACAATCACGAATTTGAATATTAGAGTACCAAGGGGAGCTTGGAGACTAAATGAATCCCTTCTCAAGGTCCCAGAGGTTTTGCAGGCTGTCACCAGAGAACTTGAGGCCTTTTTTCAGGTTAATGAGGGAAGTGTGTCATCGCTGGCAACAATGTGGGAGGCTCACAAAGCTACAATTAGGGGTTTTCTTATCTCCGTTGCATCAGGTAGGAAGAGGGCCCGACAGTTGAAAATGGACTCTATTCAAACTAAGATTGATGCTCTCTCAAAACTCCATAAAAACAACCAGTCCCCAGAGACGCTGTTATCCCTAAGGGAAGCTAGAGCAGAGCTCAGTATGTTTCTAACCGCGAAAGCAGAACAATCTCTTAACTGGTCAAAAAGGAAGTTCTATGAAAAAGCGAATAAAGCAGACTCCCTCCTAGCAGCTAAACTACGAAACAGGCACCCCTCTTACACCATTCACTCAATTAGATTGCAATCGGGCTCTCTAACCTCAAACCCAAGAACAATAGTTAGAGAATTCCAAGACTACTACTCTAAATTATATAATGGCAAAAAGGTTTTACACAATGCCCAAACAAGGGCAAAAATAGCTAGTTATCTTCAGTCAGTGGATCTACCCTCTCTGTCTGAGGCCCAACAAGGAGCTCTAAACCAATTTATAACACTAGATGAAGTTAATATAGTAATTAAGAATTTAAAACCTTCAAAAGCTCCGGGCCCAGATGGGTTTTCTAATTTTTACTATAAAAAATGCTGTGACATTCTCTCCCCCCATCTCCTTAGGTTATTCAACTCTATTATGACTGATGCTGTTTTTCCAACAAACATGCTGCAAGTCTCGATTTCTCTTATTTACAGTATAAGGAGGGGAAAGATCCTTCAGCATGTGGAAGCAGGAGACAGTTAAGCTAATCAAATTACATTTTGATTTCAAATGGCAGCACTCCTCACTGAAATATCTGGGCGTTTTTCTGACAAAGGATTATGATTCGCTCTATCAGGCTAATTATCCTAAAATATTGAAAATATTAAAAGCCGAACTAGCATCCTGAACTAAGTTTAATGTATCTTGGTTGGGGCGAGTTCAATCAGTGAAGATGAATTTACTGCCTAGATTGCTTTATCTTTTTCGGACCCTTCCTATACCTGTCGTAATGTCAGATATAACTAAACTGTAGTCTCTGATCTCCAAATTCATTTGGAATAACAAAAGACCTAGATTCAACTGTAAATTGTTAACCAGGCCCACCGGGGCAGGAGGAATGGCACTCCCCTGTCTCCTCTCATATTATAGGGCTGCTCAAGCAAGACAGTGGGTAGCGTGGCATGAAGATCAGTCACTTAGGAGATGGGTCGCCTTGGAGGCACATCTAGTATAGTCACTTAGGAGATGGGTCGCCTTGGAGGCACATCTAGTATACCCTACTCCAATAGAAAATATTATATGGTTATCTAACCGGATAGGTCTCTTGGAGCACCCGATCTTGCCATCGATCACACACTCTCTCAAGCTGTGGGATAGATTTAAGTTCAGATATAAGCTTAGTAACCCAAACTCCCTAATGACTCCTTTTTTTTGGAAATAGGGATTTTATCCCGGGACTACCCAAACAATCTTTTATGTTCTGGCGGCAAGCAAACATTTGTAGACTTTTTGATATTAGCCACGATTTCAAAGTGACGCATTTTGATGAGTTGGTTAATAACAAGGGGATCCCATCAGGAGAAATCTTTCATTAACTCCAATTAAAAGCTTTTTTTGCCAAAGTTAAACCCACTAGCCCTGTCTCCCGGTTTGAGAGACTCTGTCTGGAAGCCGACTCACAAGAGAGGCTGATATCGACACTATACGGCCAATTTGCCCTACCGGTCAAAGACCAAATTGAATTTAAATTTATGGAGAAATGGGAAGCTGATCTAGGCGAGGAATTGGAGGATGAGGACTGAGAGGACATTTTCCAAGTGGTAGCCAAAAGCTCAATCTGTTTAACCATTCGGGAAAATGCATATAAAGTAATGACACGTTGGTAAAATACACCAGAAAATATTGCTAAATATGTACCAGGCTTCTCCCCTATACTGTATTTCCTAAGGGTTGTGGTGAGGTGGCTTCTTTTCTGCATATGTGGTGGTCATGCCCCTATGTACAGGTTCTATGGACGCAAGTGAGATCCTGGATCAGCAATATCTTGGGCTGGGATATCCCCCTAGACCCATGGCTGTTTTTATTAAACAAACCACTCCAGGGCCACACCAGAGCGGAGAATATGCTAATAACCCACATTATTACCGCGGCAAGATGTGCCCTGGCAGGTCTTTGGAAACAGGACAAACTTCCATCAATCCCGCAAATCAGAAACAAGGTATGGTTTGTATGTACGATGGAAAAGCTCACAAGCTTTTTGAACGATACATATGATAAGTTTCAGAAGGTATGGCTACCCTGGATAATGTTTATAGGAAACCGAAATGTGTCCCAAAATTCCCTCAGCCTATAATATTATAAATCCTCCCCTTTTTTAAATTCAGCTGATTAATTCCGGCTGTTACCCCAGGCATGCGCTTATAAGTTACATTTTGTCTTAACTTAAGAATTCTACATCCCTCATTATCACGGCAGTTTACCCTAAGAAAGAGGTTGCCCCAGATTTTTCTCCTCTCTGTACGAAATGTAGTGTGTTGTTATATGGAAGTGTAATATGTTATTGCTACTTCACCAAACGGCTGTTCTCCTCCCTATGCCCCCTCCCCTTTTTATTTTTGTACCCATCCCCCCTGCCCCCCCTGATAACTTTCCCTTTATTCAAGTTGTATTTCTGTATAATTTTGCATAATCTAATAAAAATTTAAAGTTTAAAAAAAAAAAATGAAATTTATTAATTGCATCACAACCAACATATACAGGCAGTCCTCGTTTTATAACGCTTCGTTTTACAACGAATGGCTTATCCAACGCTATGCAATGCATACCTATGTTCATTTTTGCAACGCCAAAACGGCTTATCCAACGCTATTGCGACGCTTTGCAAAGTTGTTTATGTGTATATAATATATATATTATACTATATAATATATTATATTTTTATATTATATTATATATATAATACAGCATATGCACTATATAATTTATGTGTGTGCTGCATATCTTATTGTCTGCGTAAAATATTTTGTGTATTTTAGCATTAAAAATGCCTTCAAGGAGAGACTTCCTGTGACATCAAGAGGAATGGCTGCCTGAGAGACTTGCTCCAGAGCCCCTCCAATGAATAACCTAAGATCAAGCACAATAATCTCTTGCAGCCCTGAACCCCAAAGATTTCCTGGACATAAGAGTGGCCTCTCCCTGCGTTTCATAGAGGGGCTGCCGGCGCTCTGGGAGGCCCCCTGTGTGTCCCGACCCCCGGTGGAAGTCTCCCCCCTGCCTCACCCACAAAATCTGAGGGGCCATCTGGAGGAACAGGGTGGGAGGTAAGAGAGGCGGTGAAGCTCCGGGTGTCCTGCGGAGCCCGGTCTGACTGCGGAGTTCGGGGACGGAGCCCCCCCGCACTGTGTCTTAAGCACGCCAGCAGTCTCCCGCGGCCCCGTGGTGGAGCCTGAGCAGCATCGCTCTGCTGCGGTCCCCGCTTCCCCCCCCCCCCCCAAGAAACAGAATAAAAAAATAATTAAAGTTACACACCTCGGCAGGGGAGAGCGCTGGGAGAGTACTCTCTAGCTGAAGGAGCTGCGGGTCCCGCCACGTGGCTGAGGGGGAGGAAGCAGCCATCTTTGAGGAGCACTCCACTGAGGCACCATATCCCCATAAAGGGGTATAAGGCTGGCTGTCCCAACTACCAAGAACTTGGCCCTGCTGCCTAAACCTCAGGGTCCTACAACCCCCATCTTACCAGCAACATTGAACTGAGCTAAATAAATAAATAACTCTAATCAGTTGCACCAGAAACACCCCTGAAGGTGTGCAACATTCTCACCCCCCCCCTCAAATAAAAGGGAATAAAAACAATTAAAGAGGGGTCTGTCATCGACACCGAGGGGCCCCCAGCTTAGGAGAAGAGCTCCCACATACCCTCCTGAGAAAAAACGTCAGCACGGGCACTACCCGCGCCTGAACCCCTCCCAAATCAGCAACAACCACGGAGGCAATGGCGAGTAAACCTAAAATCCCGCAAAACCAAGGGGTCTCCCGCTACTTTACCCCCGCGAGGCGCCCGCTGGAGCTGGAAAATCAAGATGACGTTGAGGAGCCCACACGGGCTGAAGCGGGAGCTGATCAGAGCTTCCCGACCTAGAACTGCCGGCGCAGGGTCTGGGGAAGGAATTTTTCGAATCTCTCTTCCAAAAGATGCGGACGGGATTCCACCAGGATATAACTACCGAACTGGAAGGTCTGAGAACGGACATAAGTGGCTTTACTACCCGCACAGATGAACTAGAGACCAAAATGGAGGAAGTACTCCTGACCCAGTCCAACGCAGAGGATGAGGTGGTCAGGCTAGGCCACGCCGAGAACGAGCTCAAGGACGCCCTGGAGGATCAGGAGAACAGAGAGCGCAGACAGAACCTGCGCATAAGAAATATTCCTGAGTCTGTTTCTGCAGATGCCCTCCAGGACTACCTCCGCAGAACCTTCCTGACCCTGGTACCGTACCTGTTAGACCACGACCTCCAGATGAACAGAGCACATCGCGCACTGGCCCCCAGGTCGGCAGATCCGAATCGCCGCAGAGACGTAATAGTCAAACTGCACACCTACTCTGCTAAAGCAAGAATTATGTCTGCCAGTAGAGGGCTAATTGACCTCCAGATGGATAATAACCCAATCCAGATTTTGGCGACCTCTCCAAAGTCACCATCGATAGACGCAGGGAGTTGAGGCCCCTTACAGCGATTCTTAGGGAGAGAGGCATCAAGTACAGATGGGGTTTCCCCTTCAAGCTTGTCGTTCTTAAGGACGGCCTTACCACTCCATCACCAGACCAGAAGAATCCCCAGAGTTCTTAAAGTCGCTGAGACTAACCCCCCCCTCCGCAGGACCGAGAGATGCCCCCCAGAGACCTAGAAAGACCTGAGGCCTCAGAGATCCCAAGAGCATCTCAATGCCTAGCAAATCAGAGGAGGCCATAACCTCCCCCTCTAATCTCCCATCCGATGAGGGTGTCTGAAGGAAAAGAAGAAGGCGACCTTTCCTCCTTGCAAGCTACAAAACCTCTAACCCATCAGGCGAGCAAGTCCTGAAGCACAGACCCCCACACCTGGGCCCCTCCCCCCCTCGCCACATCCTCCCCCCCCTCTCCTCCCCCGCACCTCCTCTTTCCCCACCCCCTCTCCTCTCCTTCCCCCCCCTGCACGCCCCGCATAGGATCCCCTCTTCCCCCCCTCTCCTCCCCACCTCCATCTTCGTCCGCTCTACACCAGATCTTACCAACAAGAGGGCTCTTTCTGGGATTCAAGACACCTCTGGTTGACAGCCTCCCCCTCCTCGCATACAGATATCAACTTAGACCAGGTCTTTGATGGCAAGGGCCCAACCGAGGAGTCCGACCGCCTGACGCAGACCCCTCCGTTAGAGTCCGGAGAGTGCCCGGCCTCCTTTTCTGCCCACACCTCCACAGTGTTGGAACTTCCGTCACCAAAAGCCCAGCAGGAGAGGACTTGCACGACTATGCTCTCACCTGTTGAAGGAGTGAAGCCCCATTGCTGTTGGACTCTTCCCCGGACACTGGCCTTAGCACTTCCCATATCACCGTGTGTGAACTTCGTTTGGTGAAGGTCATATATACTATCCCTAAGCATCTACAAGACCCATCTCCTCTTCCCCCCCCCATTTCCCACTCCCCTTCGAATCCCGTCAGCCCCTTCCCCCCCTTGTCCCCCTCCACCCCCTCCTCCACTCCCTCACACCCCCTTCCCCCCCTTCCCCCTTACTCTCGTACCCCCTCCTCCACCCCCTCGCACACCCTTCCCATCCCCCCCTCGCACCCCCTCCCCCCTCGCACCCCCTTCCCCCCTCGCACCACCCCACTCCACCTTCACCCCCTCACCCTCCCTTCACCCCCTCCCCCCCTCGCACCTCCCCTCCACCTCCACCCCCTCCACCCCTCCCTCCACCCCTCGCACCCCCTCCCCCCCTCCTTTCACCCCGCCTCTCCTCACCCACCCTCTCCTCGCAGACTTAAACCTGACAATTGATGACTGGAAGGATGTTTGGGAATCGGCAACTAAAACCTCTATTTGTACAATCACTAAAGAAAATATATACAAAATCCTATCACAGTGGTATCTGACCCCGACTAGGCTGAGCCAGATCTTCCCTGGCACACCACACCTGTGCTGAAGGGGATGTGGTCAAAAGGGGGACATGGCCCACATTTGGTGGTCATGTCCAGAGATTCAGATATATTGGTCCATGATTCAAAAAATAATACATGAGACCACGGGTCTAAAGATCCCCTTAGACCCTCTGACCTTCGTGCTCGGTGAATCTATTGAAAACATCCCCACGTCAATGGGCAGACTTATCTCCTCGATCTTCACAGCTGCCAGATGCTCGGCCGCAGCGGCTTGGAAGCAAATAAAAGCCCGAACTAGAGGCACAGTTGTTAAAAGGATCAACACTGTTATGACTATGGAGAGAATAACAGCGATGCTCCATAAAAAATGCTGCAGTTCCAAAAAAACTTGGGAACCGTGGCTGGAGTCCTGACCCCCGGGGCTGGCTTAGGCCCAAGCAGTAAGGGCCCTCCCCCTACATCCCCCTCCCTCTTCCCTCCCCCTTCTCCCCCTCCCGCTTCTCCATCCCCCTCTGTCTGTCCCCCTGTCCCCCCTTCTTTTTCTTTAAATGTTAAAATGTTTATTGGAAACTGTCCTAATTTCAGTCATGTGCACATGACAACCCTGTATTCTCGCTTATATTTTTCCAATCAAAAAAAGAGTTAAAAAAAAAAATGCCTTCACGAACGGAACCTTTCATTTAAACAGTGTTCCTATGGGAAAATGTGTTTCGCTTTCCAACGTTTCGCTATCCAACGCCATTTTGAGTAACGCATTGTGTCGGATAACCGAGGACTGCCTGTATTGAATAAAACCATGCCACAGTGTCACTGAGACAGAATGAATAGGCTGATGTTTTTTTAACATTTGTCTCTGCATGGTTAATCATTGCCTTTATTTCTACTCTTGCTCAGCTTGAATGTTTGGTCCGATTGCTCTGCCCCCTCGTAGGAGTGACTTCAGCATACACCCATCAGCTCCACTGTTCCGGCAATTAATCAAACACGGAGTGTCTCCCCGTCACAGTTCGCGCGACTACAAATACATCCAGATTTAGCACTACACGTTAAGCCCCCGGACGAAGCAGGTGGCGAAACGTGCGCGTCAGGGCTCATTTTCTGTATGCCGCAGTGTCCCTGAAGGAACTCCACATGTGTGTGTGAGATGCCTCTTCACTTCCAGATGGAGCACCTGCGGTGGAAGCTTTAACTTCAGCAGTTTGTCAGATTCTGGACAATGCAATTGGAACACTTGATAAGTATTGCAGCAGCCACACACAGAGGTGTCATCTCTGCTCCTATTGAGTTGAAGGGGTTTTGTACAGTTAACACCTCTATATGTTTCAATCTGTGTATGCTGCTTTATTTTGAGAGAGGTGGACCCAGATATTTTTGCGCTATTGTCCTGTCAGAGTGTCTTTAGGCATTTGACCGGCCGGTCTGGGTGATTGGTAGGCTGTAGAAGATAGTCAGTCCGCGCTCATGCTTAATAAATTGATGATCTTGAAGAAGATCTACTCTCCCCTCTTGCTGCTCCCATCGCGTGGAGGCACCCCTCCTCCACCAACATCCACTGCAGGAATCCTCCAACAGCAGACCAACCATAGGAAAACAAAAGCACAGGAGCGTATCAAGGGTAAAGTAAAATGTATTAGCAAATACAATAAAAATTGCAAGTAGTAACTTACATAAATGAAATAGGAAATCCAGTACAAATTAGTTCAGTGTCCTTCTCACACCAGCTGCTGTGGGATCCGAGGGTATACGTCGAGCTCGCATAGACTAGTCCCGCGTGCTGGGACCAGCTGGCTCTGCAATACTCCTGTAATACTTACGGGTCTGGTGTGATCTCACAATACCTGGATGTAGTAGTCCACAGCAGCTGGTGTGATATGGACACTGAACTAATTTCTATTGGATTTCCTATTTAATTTATGTAAGTTTCTACTTGCAATTTTTATTGTATTTGCTAATACATTTTACATTACCCTTGATGCGCTCCTGTGCTTTTGTTTTCCTGTGATTGGTAGGCTAATGAATAATATAAAACTACACAGTATATCATGAATCAGACTGATTCATGATATACTGTCTAGCAGGGACTGATTCATGATATACTGTCTAGTTTTATATTATTAATATGCCACTCCGACATATGGGACTTTTATTGTCTCGCACTCAATACCCCCGATATCCTTGCGTGGATCGTCGCAGATTATCCGGAAAGCCCAGTGACGTCACGAGCTCTCGCGAGACTGCTACCAGGAGCTCATTGCGGTGAGGAAGGGCTGGAAGTAGAGAGACACTCCTCACTTGCTCCAGCATATGGAGTAGAACCACAGAGTTGCTGTTTCCCTTCTCATCAGACGGTGTTACTGGAGCGGCTGTATCCTGCACCTGGGCTGGTGATTGAGTATAACTCATGAATGCTTTTATTACCCTTTTGTTTGTGAGTGTGCATTTTTACACATCCTACCCCATATAAATTTGTAAACCTTAATACACTATGAGTGCGCCTGTTTTTTGTTTGTTTTTTCTGTAGATATCTTGGAGGGAGTGGTTACCCCCTGCATTCAGGCTGCAAAGACTCAATTGGACAGCGTGTAGAGTTGGATTTTGATTTGTATTCTTCTTCTTTTTTTATATCTGGACACATATATATATACACCTTTCAGTCTACTATTATATGACTATGGGGTGTGATAACTATACCTACAGTACTCTACCACAGGATGACATGTTGCATATTTCTATAGCATAGGGTCTATTTATTTATGTTATTTTATTTTTTATTAATTGTATTTTTATATGAATGTCCAATATTTGTTTCTAATTAGCAGATAATTGATAATAATAATATAATAATAATAATAATATGTACATAATAATGATGATGATATTTATCAATTATCTTTTTCAGTCATTCAAACTGATGTACTAGTGGTGAATAAGAAAGATTGTGCCTCAATATGCCAAAGGGTATTCTGTAAGATGTATTTCCACAGTTCTATATTCAAATATATATTTATATATTAAGAGAACTTCCTGCATGAGTGGTCCCAATTAAAATGTTACCATTTAGTAGTAATACTCTTCTTATAAGTTGTTTCTCCTCTGAGCACAATTAAGTCTAGACTGAGTTTTTTCTATATACATTTAAACGAGTGTACTTGAGTTTTATTATTTTACCCAAATCTACTTTTTTAAATGCTACACTTTCAGAATCTATCCAAGTGCCCAATCAAATGAGTGGAAGGAGGAGCTAGCTCCCCTTTAAAGGTGGCAGCCTTTTTTAGCTAGCATACCCCTGATGAAGTGACTTGGAGTCGCGAAACCGGTAGGATCATAATCTGTTCCAAGCGAGGACCCCTAGCTATACCAGACACGGTCATACTACCTGCAAATTCAGTAGTTAGCATACTTGCAGATCTTAGATTGGTGTGTGGATAATTTTTTTGTTCAGATACAGATAAACAACAACTTAATTTTATTCTATATCTGTCTACTAGCGTGATCATTTTATATGTGTTTTTATGTGACACTCAATAAATTTTAATACTTTTAGTCCCTATAACGGGTGTTTTTGCTTCTCTGCCTTAGAAATTTGTTTACACTCATCAGGAAGTATAGAACTTCCCATTTAGACGCAGCACCAACCTAACCACTAGGACTACTATTCCTTATCTGATCTGTGGACACTTGTACTTTGATTATTTGCTGCCAAAGTCTTTGGTTTTGTGGATTTCATATGTACACATTTTTTACGGTATGTTTCTTTTTTTTATTAGTTTGTGGTTGTCATAATTTTTTTCGGCTATTATTATTATAGATTTTGATAAATATTTTAATATATATTAATTTTGTTGTGATCCAGTAGCATCACCCTTTCTCTAATTCTAGATTTGCTATTGCACCATATTGGTCATGCATAGATAAGTATACTTCTTTTATCGTAAATCTCTTCCTACAGTATATGCATTTCATATGAAAATATTCCAATATTTACAATTGATTTATACTGTAAAAATATCCCAATGGGAGCCTGATATACTCCAGAAATCACACAATTTCTATCTAATACCTTTTAATTGGTCTCATATACATATTTGTGACACATTTAATTGGTTTTGTTATCAATAATCAATAGTTCCAGAGTCCACAACCTCAGATGAACAACAACACATGACATATTACACCGTGTTATGATTTATTTAACAAAAATAAAGCCAAAATGGAGAAGCCATGTGTGAAAAACGAAGTATACCTTATGATTCAATAGCATGTAGAAACACCTTTAGCAGCAATAACTTGAAGTAATCATTTTATATATGACTTTATTAGTCTCTCACATCATTGTGGAGGAATTTTGGCCCACTCTTCTTTACAACGTTGCTTTAGTTCATTGAGGTTTGTGGGCATTTGTTTATGCACAGCTCTCTTAAGGTCCAGCCACATCATTTCAATCAGGTTGAGGTCTGGACTTTGACTGGGCCATTGCAACACCTTGATTCTTTTCTTTTTCAGCCATTCTGTTGTAGATTTGCTGGTGTGCTTGGGATCATTGTCCTGTTGCATGACCCAATTTCGGCCAAGCTTTAGCTAGCGGACAGATGGCCTCACATTTGACTCTAGAATACTTTGGTATACAGAGGAGTTCATGGTCAACTCAATGACTGCAAAACAAGCCCAAATTATCACCCTTCCACCACCGTGTTTGACTGTTGGTATGAGGTGTTTGTGCTGATATGCTGTGTTTGGTTTTCTCCAAACGTGGCACTGTGCATTATGGCCAAACATCTCCACTTTTGTCTCGTCTGTACAAAGGACATTGTTCCAGAAGTCTTGTGGTTTGTTCAGATGCAACTTTGCAAACCTAAGCCGTGCTGCCATGTTCTTTTTAGAAAGAAGAGGCTTTCTCCTGGCAACCCTTCCAAACAAACCATACTTTTTCAGTCTTTTTCTAATTGCACTGTCATGAACTTTAACATTTAACATGCTAACTGAGGCCTGTAGAGTCTGAGATGTAACTCTTGGTTTTTTTTACAATTTCTCTGAGCATTGCACGGTCTGACCTTGGAGTGAATTTGCTGGGACACCCACTCCTGGGAAGATTGGCAACTGTCTTGAATGTTTTCCACTTTTGAATAATCTTTCTTACGGTAGAATGATGGACTTTAAATTGTTTGGAAATGGCCTTATAACCCTTCCCAGATTGAAGGGCAGCAACAATTGCTTCTCTAAGATCATTGCTGATGTCTTTCCTCCTTGGCATTGTGTTACCACACACCTGAATGCTCCAGACCAACAAACTGCTAAAACTTTGGCTTTTATAGAGGTGGTCACACTTGCTGATGATCAATTAGTCAAGGGCATTTGAGTCTGCTACTTAGCATCCTAATTCCTATGGAAGCAGTAAGGGTTTATTTAGTGTTTCACACATAGCTTCTCCATTTTGGCTTTATTTTTGTTAAATAAATCATGACACGGTGTAATATGTCTTGTGTTATTGTTCATCTGAGGTTGTATTTACCTAATTTTTAGACCTGCTAAGGAACAGATGATTGTTATTATGTCCTGATATGTAATACCATAGAATTCTTTTTCACACAACTGTGTGTGTTTATATATATATACACACTGTAGATATATTTTCAATTGAAAAAAACTTAGTTTAAGTCAAAGCAAACCCTTCGTTAAAGCAAAAGCCAGGAAATGTTGATTTAAGTTTATACGCATCCTTAACTCCCGCCCCCCATGCTTTGCTGATGTCGTCATACTGTACATGACATCACAAATTAAATTACATATGATTTTACAAATGACATGATCCCATCACATTAGAGAAATCCTTTCTCCACCAGCCCACTCCTCAAACAGGAGACTTTTTTGGACCCTTCCTCCCCAAGCATCACACCTCTTTGATTTCTGCCTCCTTCTGCTGCCTAGAAAGTTGAGGCCTCTCTAATCCCATTCTCCCTCTCGCCACCCAAGTATATGGCTTTCCTGATCCCATTCTCCTTTCACCCCACAGGCATTAGGTTTTTCAGGTACCTTTCTCCACCCACCAACCAGAAGCATGAGGCTCTTCCAATCCGTTTCTCTTCCTTACATCATGCTTCTCTGGTGTCTCTCACTCCACCCCCCACAGATGCATCAAGCTCCTGTGATTCCTTTGTTACCCTTACCTCCCCAAGTATCTACAGAACCTTTATCCCATCATCTCCCAAACATATTATACCTCTCTGATCCCTTTTTCTACCAACCCTCCACATCCCACAAATATCAGGCTTCTCAAACCCCCCCCCCCCCTCCCCCACCCCCATAAAGAATTAACAGTTTTCAGTGCTGGTCAGAGTGAAAATTGTCCTTAGTGCTATAGTAGTAGATTTTAGTGTACTACATACTGTACATCCTGACATATGTGATGTATTTAACCAATTCTATAATCCCCTTTATCAGCCAGTCACCCACCCATTCAGCCAGTCACCCACCCAGCCAGTCAGTCAGTCACCCACCCACCCAGTCAGTCACCTATCCAGTCAGTCACCCATCCACCCAGTCAGTCGCCCACCCATTCAGTCAGTCAGTCACCCATGCAATCAGTCAGTCACCCATGCAATCAGTCAGTCACCCAGTAAATCAGTCAGTCACCCAGTCAGTCAGTCACCCACCCAGTCAGTCAGTCACCCACCTAGTCAGTCACCCACCCAGTCAGTCACCCACCCAGTCAGTCATCCACTCAGTCAGTCAGTCACCCAGTCAGTCAGTCACCCAGTCAGTCACCCACCCAGTCAGTCAGTCACCCAGTCAGTCAGTAAGTCACCCACCCATTCAGTCACCCACCCATACACCCAGTCAGTCACCCACCCATTCAGTCAGTCACCCACCCACCCAGTCAGTCAAGTCAGTTACACACCCACCCAGTCAGTTACCCACCCATTCAGTCAATCACCCACCCATTCAATCAGTCACCCACCCTTTCAGTCAGTCACCCACCCACCCACCCATTCAGTCAGTCACCCACCCAGTCAGTAAGTCACCCACCCATTCAGTCAGTCACCCACCTAGTCAGTCAGTCACCCAGTCAGTCACCCAGCCAGTCAGTCAGTAACCCACCCAGTCAGTCAGTCATCCACCCAGTCAGTCACCCACCCACCCACCCAGTCAGTCACCCAGTCAGTCAGTCACCCACCCACCCACCCAGTCAGTCACCCAGTCAGTCAGTTAGTCACCCACCTAGTCAGTCACCCACCCAGTCAGTTACCCACTCACCCAGTCAGTCACCCACCCAGTCAGTCACCCACCCAGTCAGTCACCCACCCAGTCAGTCAGTCATCTACCCAGTCAGTTACCCACTCACCCAGTCAGTCAGTCACCCACCCAGTCAGTCAGTCACCTACCCAGTCAGTCACCCACCCAGTCAGTCACCCACCCAGTCAGTCACCCACCCAGTCAGTCACCCACCCAGTCAGTCACCCACCCAGTCAGTCACCCACCCAGTCAGTCACCCACCCAGTTTATTCCATTTTTTAAAAGTGGGGTGGGTCTAGGTGGCGAGTAGATTTTTTGTTTTGGCGAGTAGATTTTTGGGTGATTTGTCAAGCACAGCATATGCAGATGAAGTGGCCATTATTTTAAGAAATCCCAGTGCCGTTTTGTGTGCGCTGCTGTACTCCACGAGGCATAAACGCAGCCAATCGCCCCAGGTACACGTGTTTATCACGGTTGCTTTGTTTGAATTTCATGGATTGTGTGCAATTAAATGCAATGAAATGAATCAATTGTAATGTGTACAGTGTCAATTTCAAGTGTTTAAAAGCCAGAACACTAAAATGCCATTTTATGCACTCGCGGTTTAAGGCGGTACGGTTGGAAGCACGGATCAGCCTGCACGACTACCAAATATGCCAATGCTACAACATGGCTTCAGCGAAAACCTGGTGTATACAAATGCCATGGATGCATCAACTGTGGTTTTCTACAGACCGGCCAGTCCTTTGCACATCCACATAGTGGGAAATCCATCGGCATTAAGACTGCTATGACCTGTGAGTCGAAGTTTGTGGTCTATTTTATTAAATGTCCTTGTGGCCTTTACTATATAGGCAAAACAAGCTGCATGCTGAAAGAACGCATGGCTGTGCACAGGTCAACTATCCGTAAGGCACTCCTGGACCAAAATGCTGATGATGACCTTAAACTCCTCCCAGTGGCGAGACATTTCAAACAACACCGTCATGGCCTTTCGTCGCTGAAATGTATGCCGATTATACAAGCGAACCTATCAACACGTGGTGGGGATCGTGACAGATTGCTGCTCCAGTTGGAGGCCAAAGCCATTCACAATCTGAGGACATTGTCACCTTATGGCTTGAACGAGGACTTGAGACTTAGTTGCTTTATTTAATTATTTCAACCTTATCAGTTTATCTTACATACGCTCCTTTTTTGCCTCCCCTATACACTTCTGCCATTGTTCTTGACATGGCCCTCAGTATACCCATTGGTCTTTATTGTTTATTATTATTCCCCCTTTTTTTCTAATTTTTTTCTAATTTGTCTGGTTCCTTTCCCTCATTTCCTACCTTCCCCTTCCCATTATCCTTTTGTAGTTTCCTTTGTTTTTGTCCCCCTGTATGTTGCTTCTCAACCCCCCCCCCCCTTTTTCCTTTCCCTTCCTTGCCTACACACTCATGGTTTTTATATCTTGCTTTTTATCTTTATTCAGCACTTTGGTGTTCACACTGTATTGTGCCCCCTCAGGATGCATTATCTCATGCTCATTAATGTTTTCAGTTTACCCTTAGGCTGTGCGTTTAAGCTGCGTTCATACTCTACCAGTTATTCTGGCTTTTACATGCTATACCTGCAAGCATGCGCAATGGGCTTCCATTCGCGCTCCGTGTTTCAGACTGTCAGCGCATAAATGCGCAATGACTGCCCGGTATTATATCGCCATGGCAACGTGAGACGCACATATTCCGTCCCTGTAAGCATGCGCAATGGTGTCGCTCTCTCGCGCTCCGTGCTTTGGCATATTAGTATACATATGCGCGATGGTCCCCCTTCTGTGGTATCGCTATGACGATACTAGACGCTGTATTTCGGCGCATGGGTCTATACATTTACACTCGCGCCTGACATTGCACACCTGCACATGCTCACGGGCTTCTGCTTTAAGGGTGTTACGCCGGTACTGCCCGCAGACCAGACCCGTCCCTTCTACTGAGGTGAGGAACGTATATGGGCACGCACCCGCAGCAAAAGGAGCGTGTCCGGAGTGTGGTGATTTTGGCGTTGCCAGGCCAGGTGACGTTTAGCTAGCAATACTTGCCGGTACCGGTGTAGAAGTGCCGTCGTCGTTGCCGTTTTAGCCAAGGTCAGGGATTGGAGAATTCCGGAAGGTCGTTGTCCAAGCATGGGTCGAGAGCCAGAGAAGGACGTCCGCCAAGCCAAGTCGTAACCTGAGTGAATGAGAGAGAGAATGCCAGAATAGTGATCCTAGTGGAAACTATGTCGAGCAATGACTGAATGGCAGGACAGGCAATATAAAGTGTGGCTGACCAATAGGAAGAGGAGGCAGGCCCGGAGGAGTGCATGGAGCTGTCCTGGATAGGCTGTCCAAAGGAGGATGAAGGTGAGCAGTCTTTATGCCTGATTGATCCTTGTGTGTGTGTTGGGGGCGGAGCCTCACTGCAGGAGCAGTGAATAAATTAAGAGAGTCCTGCGCGTGCTCTGTAACAGAGACGGGCGCGCGCTCGTAAACAGTAGCAGCCGCATGAGAGAGGGAAGATCCCGCAGGAGCGCGAGACCGCAGAGGACGACGGGGAACCCCCAGAGCTGCCGGAGGTAAGTGACGCCAGCGAGGAGTGCGCGCCACGGCAGCGGGGGTTAATGAAGGTGAGGAGAGATCAGGGCGCGGGTGCCGCGATCCCAGAGTCCTCACAGTACCCCCCCTTCAGGATCGGCCTCAGGACGATCCTTCCATGGTTTTGATGGAAACTTCTTTCGGAAGCGTTTGAGGAGTCCTGGAGCATGAATATCTTTCAGGGGTACCCATGACCTCTCTTCGGGTCCAAAACCTTTCCAGTGGACCAAGAAGTGAACTTTACCTCTCGAAAGACGGGAATCCAGTAAAGCCTGTATCTCGTACTCTTCGTTACCCTGTACCATCACAGGATCTGGTTTAGAAGTGTGGTCCGGAAAGAGGCTACTGGAGATGAATGGCTTGAGAAGCGAGGTGTGAAAGACATTCGGAATCTTCATGCTTTGAGGAAGTTGGAGTCGGAAGGAAACTGGATTTACCTGCTCCATGATGGAAAAGGGACCCAGAAACCTAGGAGCCAATTTGAGGGAAGGAGTTTTGAGATGGATGTTCTTGGATGATAGCCAAACCTTGTCCCCGGGTTTGTAGTTGGGTGCCGGACGACGGTGACGATCAGCCTGGGTTTTAGCTGTCAAGGGTGCTTTTTGTAGTGCAGATTGGATTCTGGACCAATAGTCTTGTAGGAGAGCAATATGCTCGTCCACGGCTGGTACTCCAGAGGAGTCTTTAGCAATCGGTAGGCGAGCCGGATGGAATCCGTAGTTGATAAAGAAGGGGGTCTCACGGGTAGACTCATTCCTGGAAGAATTAAAAGCGTACTCAGCCCAGATAAGTAATTCTGCCCAGTCATCCTGAGAATTAGAGACAAAGCACCTTAAGTATTTCTCGAGGGATTGATTAACCCTCTCGGTCTGTCCGTTGGATTGGGGGTGATATCCAGAAGAAAAGGAAGATGAGATACCCAGTCTCTTGGTGAAATTCCTCCAGAATTTGGAGACGAACTGGGAGACCCGATCAGACACGATGGATGTGGGAATCCCATGGATACGGAAAATCTCTTTGGAGAAAATATCAGCCAGGGCGGGTGAGGAGGGTAATCCTTTGAGAGGAATAAAATGTGCCATCTTGGAAAACCGGTCCACTACCACAAGAATGGTGTTCATGCCATTCGACCTAGGCAACTCCACAATAAAATCCATCGATATGTGGGACCAGGGACGCTCCGGAATGGGTAAGGGTAAGAGAAGACCCTGAGGTTTCTGACGAGGAATTTTGTTACGTGCACATACCGGACAGGACCGTGTAAATTCAAGAATGGTTTTAACCATATTGGGCCACCAAAAAGTGCGACGGATGAGATCCAACGTCTTCTTGAATCCTGGATGCTCTGCCGAGCGGACGGCATGTCCCCATTCCAGTACCTCAGGAACGAATCTGGGCTCTACGTACAAAGAGTCTTTCGGAACCTCAAGACCGGTTGGAAGATGTTTTTGTGATTTAATGATCTTCTCAAGATTCTTGAACGCCACAGCCGCAATGATCCTTTGTTTAGGAAGGATGGACTCGGTGGTCTTTTCCGGTCTCTCTTCAGAAGAGTATTGCCTGGAGAGGGCATCCGCTTTGACGTTCTTTGTGCCAGGTATATATGAGAGAACAAAATTAAATCTGGAGAAAAATAACGACCATCGGGCTTGGCGAGGACCTAAACGACGGGCATTCTCAATGTACAATAGGTTTTTATGGTCCGTGAGAATAATGAATGGCTCTTTAGACCCCTCCAGAAGATGTCTCAATTCTTGAAGAGCCATCTTGACGGCCAAAAGTTCCCTATTGCCCACGTCATAATTTCTTTCTGCAGGAGAAAACTTTTTGGAGAAAAACCCGCAAGGGTGAAGTTTGTCCTGGGGAGAAAATTTCTGAGAGAGAACCGCACCTGCCCCACAGTCCAAAGCATTAACCTCTAGGGTGAATGGGAAATTAGTGTTCGGATGTCGAAGGATGGGAGCGGAGACAAAGGCTTGTTTCAGCGTTTTGAAAGCCGAGACTGCCTCTGGTGACCAAGATGAAGGATCTGCCCCTTTTTTGGTCAGTGTAGTGATAGGAGCGATGATAGTAGAAAAATTACGGATACATTTCCGGTAATAGTTGGAAAAACCTAAAAATCGTTGAATGGATTTGAGGGAATTGGGTTGCGGCCAATCCATGACGGCTTTCAGCTTCTCTGGGTCCATGGCTAAGCCTCTGTTGGAGATAATATACCCAAGAAAGGAAGTGGTAAACTGGTGAAAAAGGCAGTTCTCCATTTTATCATATAACCGGTTCTCTCGGAGGCGTGAAAGCACAAACATCGTGTGAATGATATGATCCTGTAAGTTTTGGGAAAAAATAAGAATGTCATCCAGGTAGACAATGTCAAAACGATTGAGAACATTCCGAAAGATGTCATTAATAAAGTCCTGAAAAACTGCTGGTGCATTGCACAAACTGAAGGGCATCACTAGGTATTCGTAGTGTCCACTACGGGTGTTGAAAGCAGTTTTCCATTCATCGCCCTCTCGGATGCGGATTAGGTTGTATGCCCCACGGAGGTCAAGTTTGGTAAAGAGGTTGGCCCCCTGAAGTCTGTCAAAGAGTTCGGAGATGAGTGGGAGTGGATAACGATTTTTCACCGTAATATGGTTCAGACCCCGGTAATCAATACATGGTCTGAGAGTACCATCCTTCTTCTTGACGAAGAAGAATCTGGCCCCCGTGGGAGAGTTGGAATGACGTATAAAGCCCCGCTTAAGGTTCTCACGAATATATTCGTCCATGTCTTCCGTCTCGGGCAACGAGAGAGGGTAACATTTGGCCTTTGGCAAGGTGTATCCGGGTACCAGGTCAATCGGACAATCGTAGGAACGATGAGGAGGTAGGAGCGTCTTGCTAAAAACGTCCAAAAATTCAGCGTAAGGAGAAGGTAACTCCCTCTGAGGATTGGATGTGTTAGCTAAAAGAAAGGACGGTCGCTCCGTAGACACTGAAGATTCTTCTGACCTTGACCTCCAGTCAATGGGATTAGGAGATACCCAATCGATGAGCGGATTGTGCTTCTGTAACCAGGGCAGTCCGAGCGTAATCGGTGTACCCGGGGCATGAATTACGTCAAAGCCTAGGGTCTCTTCGTGGGAATGAGTAGAAAGGGTGATTGGTCCGGTCTCCAAGGAGATATATGCCGGAGTGAGAGGACGATTATCTATCCCGACCAAGGCAACGGGGGAGTTCTTCTTGGACAGTGGGATCTGATTCTGTTCAGAAAATGTCTGATCCCTGAAGTTCCCTCCTGCGCCGGAATCGATAAATGCTGCTGTGGAGGTACGGAAGGTAGGACCAGAAAGGGAAACGGGAATGGTCAATCTTTTGGGGAGTTCCCTTCTGAGTAGGGGGCAAGGAGATTTAGCACCCAGAAAGCACCCCTTCGTACTCACTGGGTTTGGTCGTTTCCCGAAGGTAGTGGATTGTCACGGGTACGCTGTTGAGAAGATCCGCAATGAAGGCACGACTCTCCGGCTGAGCGAAGCTGTCGCAAGGGCCCCTGAGGTTGTTGGACTCCGAGTTGCATCGGCTCAGGAGCTTCCAGCGCAGGCAGCGGAGAGAAAACGGGTCTCGGGGTAGTAGAAAACCTGGAGAAGGAAGCACGGAAAGGCGTAGACCGGGATTGCTGACGCTGAGCGCGGCGTACCTGAAGGCGCTGATCCATACGATTGGCCAGGGTGATGAGGCCCTCCAGCAGTCCTGGCCTGGGTTGAGAGGCGAGTTCATCCTTCAGGGAATCCGATAGGCCATTCCAGAAGACGGAGACTAAGGCCTCCTGACCCCAACGAGTCTCAGCTGCTATGGTCCTGAATTCCAAGGCATATTGGGCCACAGGCCAACGTCCCTGTGTAAGGTGCAGCAGGGAATCAGAAGCAGTTTCTTGTCGTGCGGGGGTATCGAAGACCTGTCGAAAGTCACGTCTCAAGGCTGCGTAATCTCGGGTAATCTCAGGTCGCAGTTCCCAGATCGGGGAAGCCCATGCCAGTGCGTTACCTGTGAGCAGACTGTATACATAAGCTACCTTTTTCCGACCAGTAGAATACAGTTGCGGAGCCATCTCGAACTGGATCTCACACTGGTTGAGAAAGCCGCGACAAACGTGGGGATTCCCTGCGTAGGGCTTCGGAGCCGGAATCTTCGGAGCTGAGGACAAAGTGGAAGTAGAATCGGACTGCGCCAGCGGCGCAGACGCAGGTGGTGCCTGTAGACATAGGTCCTGTACCTGTTGGGAGAGGAGAACCACTTGATCCGTTAAGGCCTGGATTTGTTGATACATGGCGTCATCATAGAGTCCTCATCAGTCTGGTCTGCGTCTTGTGGGCTCGACATAATGTTACGCCGGTACTGCCCGCAGACCAGACCCGTCCCTTCTACTGAGGTGAGGAACGTATATGGGCACGCACCCGCAGCAAAAGGAGCGTGTCCGGAGTGTGGTGATTTTGGCGTTGCCAGGCCAGGTAACGTTTAGCTAGCAATACTTGCCGGTACCGGTGTAGAAGTGCCGTCGTCATTGCCGTTTTAGCCAAGGTCAGGGATTGGAGAATTCTGGAAGGTCGTTGTCCAAGCAGGGGTCGAGAGCCAGAGAAGGACGTCCGCCAAGCCAAGTCGTAACCTGAGTGAATGAGAGAGAGAATGCCAGAATAGTGATCCTAGTGGAAACTATGTTGAGCAATGACTGAATGGCAGGACAGGCAATATAAAGCGTGGCTGACCAATAGGAAGAGGAGGCAGGCCCGGAGGAGTGCATGGAGCTGTCCTTTATAGGCTGTCCAAAGGAGGATACAGGTGAGCAGTCTTTATGCCTGATTGATCCTTGTGTGTGTGTTGGGGGCGGAGCCTCACTGCAGGAGCAGTGAATAAATTAAGAGAGTCCTGCGCGTGCTCTGTCACAGAGACGGGCGCGCGCTCGTAAACGGTAGCAGCCGCATGAGAGAGGGAAGATCCCGCAGGAGCGCGAGACCGCAGAGGACGACGGGGAACCCCCAGAGCCGCCGGAGGTAAGTGACGCCAGCGAGGAGTGCGCGCCACGGCAGCGGGGGTTAATGAAGGTGAGGAGAGACCAGGGCGCGGGTGCCGCGATCCCAGAGTCCTCACAAAGGGTTCCCCCATACAGACACTCCGGGTCTTATAGATTGCATAGCAATGATGTCATTTAGATCGTTTTGTGTATAATTGCTTTCAGCTGATCCAGAGAGGAGGGGCAGGTTGTTAACCTATCACTGTTTGCTAATGGTGTTGCATGTGGGTATATAATGGTGGTTTTTGTCACATAAGGGTAAGCACTCCCTTGAGAAAGGTCCTGTTTCAGGACCGAAACGTCGGTTGTATGTGCCTTTTTTTCAATACATTTATATTTGATATCAATCTGAGTGCTGTCTCGGTTCGTGCTGCACCGGCTTTCTACCTTTATTGCGAGTGACATCTGCCTTTGTATATATATATATATATATATATATACATATACATATATATATATATATATATATATATATAAATATATATATATATATATAGAAATATACAAAAAAGACTGCGCTTTAAGTATCTGTCTGCAATATATAACCCACTAACTGTATAATCAATGTATAATATATATATATATATATATATATATATTTATTTATTTTTTATATTTTCCTACACTCCCCCAAGCACACTTATTTTATTGATTATATGTTTATTTATTTTTTTATACATGCATGTTAATATGTTATATTTGAACAGTCATTGGTAATACTAGTTTATGTTATTTATTTAGTTTTATTTATTTTATATTTTTATTTCTGGAATAGTGCTAGAGCATAGTTTTTTTGATATATATTAGTTTCATCATTATATATATATTTTATATCCATTTATTCCTCTCTCTCTCTCTCTATATATATATATATACCAGGATACTGAACAGTTTCTATCCTGTTTAGGCTGGAAATTGCAGCCTCATAATACATGCACTCCATCCCACAGTTTGGCAAGTGCTGGAACTGAGGGATGAGGGATCTAGACCAGAGTTTGTCTGCTGCCTGATTTCTGTCACCTGTCCTGCTAGTTAGAGATCAGGTATTTAAGACTGATTTCCTGGCTCCTCTCCCCTCTCCCCAAGAGCCTGGAGGCAGGAAGGCTGCTGGAAGCAGAGAGGGGAAAAGCCTCTCCCCAAACAGGTTAAATCATTTTGCTCCTTGTTTCTAAAACTGCAAAGTTCCTTATTTTTGTTGTTGGAAGTGGAAAAGCCACCCCAACCCTGAGTCAGGGAAAACCTTAGTTAAGTTATTGCTCAGGTGAGCAGGCTTTTGTTTTGCTTGTGTTTCTTTTGTATGCACTGTGGCAGTCTCAGTGCCTGGGACTGAATAAACCAGGCATAGCCTGTTTAAAGGAACAGCACGTTACGCCTCGTCATTTAACCTACCCTAAAAGACCGTGTTCTAAGAGTCCCGGACAGACGGCGGAGCCCCGGAGTAAGCCTTTTGTCACATATGGTGGAGAATGCGGGCAGAACACTAAAAGGTCTGCGGGTTAAAGAACTTTAAAAAAAAAAAAATTCTCTCCAAACAAGATGGAAGACGTGGTGAGTGCGCTGGTATGCAATGTCACTGCCCAGAAAGACGCGAATGAAACCCAGCAACAGGTGAATGCAACCCAGCGACAGCTGTTGATAGCCCAGAAAGAGACTAATGCAAACCAGCAACAGACTAATGCAAACCAGCAACAGACTAATGCAAACCAGCAACAGACTAATGCAAACCAGCAACAGACGAATGCAGCCCTGCAAAAGGCGAATGCAACCCAGCAACAGCTGTTAATAGTCCAGCAAGAGACTAATGCAAACCAGCAACAGATGAATGCAGCCCTGCAAGAGGTGAATGCAGCTCTGCAAATCGCGAATGCAAACCAGCATGAGACAAACCGCTTGCTGAGAGAGGAGCAACAACGGTTCACCCAGGGCTTACAGCAGGAACTCGAGATCCTGAGAGAGACTATCATTAAGACTCCACTGGCAGAGGCAGCCCCAGTCCCGAAAATGACCAGGGCAAGCCACTACCTTCAGAAGATGGGGCCCTCGGATGATGTTGAAACCTATCTTCTCACGTTTGAACACATGGCACAGAGAGAGGGTTGGCCAGAAGCTGAGTGGGCCAGTCTAATCGCACCATTCTTAAGCGGCGAACCCCAGAAGGCTTACTTTGATCTAGAGCTAGCCGAAGCCAACGTCTATGCAAAATTGAAGTTCGAGATCCTCGCCCGCCTCGGCGTAACCACGGCCGTTCGCGCCCAAAGGTTCCACGCATGGTCCTTCACGTTGGATAAAGCCACCCGATCCCAGATGTATGACCTCATCCACCTCGCTCGGAAATGGCTGCAACCCGAGATCAACTCAGCAAGCCACATCGTGGAACGGTTGGTCATGGACCAGTTCTTGAGGAAACTTCCCTCTGCCCTACGCCGTTTGGTCAGTCAGAGTGACCCCCACAATGCAGATGAGCTGGTGGCCCTCGTAGAAAGGTACAATACAGCAGAAGAGCACCTGCAACCACAGTCATGGAGCATCCCCACTACCCCAGGTTCCAGGACTCTTCCAGAGACGGTAAAAGGGTACCAGGGTTAAGGGTGGCTGAAGAGCAGACCGCCTTCACACAGCACCAGCAACAGTGGCTCGCATACTAAAGGCAACAGCCAACATGGATAGCCGAAAAAGGGCTCTAAGTGGGACACAGACTATGTACCTAAATGTGTAAATTGTTATGAGAGGGGCCACACTGCGAAAGTTTGCCCACTAAATATTGAACCAATGCAATGCAACAGCGTTGAACCTTATTCGTTGTGGTCTCAATGTATGGGCCCTAGCCCAGAGGACCCCTTGAATAACCATCTCTGGGCATTTGTAAAGGTAAATGGTAAGAGGGTTCTGGCACTACTTGACTCTGGGAGTATGGTTACACGTGTCCGAATACCTGTTGCCCATTGGGAAAAAACAGGTAAACAGTTCACAAAGAGTGGCAATTTGTTGTATACATGGGCATAATCACGAATATTCCACTGTTAATGTTCTTATTGAAACAGAGTTTGGTTCTTGAGATTACAAAGTGGGTATACTACCCAAATTGGCACATGATGTGTTAATAGGGACTGACTTTCCCCATTTTCTAAAAATGTGGCCCTCCTCTCAGAATAGCGCCCAGAGTTCAATAGCGGACCATAAAGAAGTAACAGAAGAAACAAATCCTTTCCCTTTTTCAGAAATGGAGGTTGACGAGGGCCCAAATAAAAAGGGGAAAGAGGAAGAGTGCTGTAAAATCCCCTTTCCCATGGCCACCTTGGTAAGGAATACCCCAAATCAAGATGTTGAACAGGCGCTTACCATCCCAGAACAGGATAAGACCTTCGCTGACCTAGAGGTCAGTCCTGGGGGTTTTAAGAAGGCCCAGAGGGAAGACCCCACATTAGCGGAAGCAAGGGGGGATATACAGGACCAGAATAGTACTCCTGGCCAACCAGATAGGTCACTTGCCTACCCCTACTTCGAGGTAGAGAATGACCTAGTATATCGGTTGATAAACGGAAATCAATTATAACTAAACAATTGTTGGTACCACAGACATTCCGTAATATAGTATTATACCTCGCACATAGTCACCCATTGGGGTGACACCTAGGGGTGGAAAAGACAAAAGAAAAGGTTCTCCGAAGCTTCTATTGGCCTGGGGTTCTGGCAGAATTTACAAATTATTGCTCCTCATGCCCAGAATGTCAGATCACCGCCCCGTTCAAAGCGTATCGTAGTCCATTGGTACCCTTCCCATAATAGATGTACCATTTAACCGAATTGCGTTGGATCTAGTAGGACCCTAATAAAGTCGACTAGGGGACATCAGCATATATTGGTAATATTAGATTATGCCACCTAATATCCGGAGGCAATTCCCCTACCTAGCACCTCTGCTAAAAACATAGCAAAAGAGTTAATAGTCCTGTTTACCCGGGTCGGAATTCCTAAAGAGATCTTAACTGACCAGGGAACACCATTTATGTCCCAAGTAACAAAACAGTTATGTAAACTCCTAAAAATCAAGCATCTCAGAACCTCAGTCTATCATCCACAAACAGATGGTTTAGTGGAACGGTTCAATAAAACCTTAAAAAGCATGTTACGCCGGGCGGTCGATAAGGATGGGAAAAACTGGGATTGTTTGTTACCATACCTTTTATTTGCCATTAGGGAGGTTCCTCAATCATCCACAGGCTTCTCCCCGTTTGAACTATTGTATGGCCGACACCCAAGGGGCTTACTGGATATAGCCAAAGAGACTTGAGAACACGAGGTTACCCCATACAGAAGTGTAATAGAGCATGTTGCCCAGATGCAGGACCGCATAGCTGCAGTTCTAACTATTGTGAGGGAACACATGGAAAAAGCTCAAGAGGCACAGAGGAATACGTATAATAAGGGTGCTAGGGTCAGATTTTTTTTCCCAGGCAATAGTGTGCTAGTTCTGGTTCCCACCATAGAGAGTAAATTCCTTGCTAAGTGGCATGGGCCATATGAGGTCTTGGAAAGAGTGGGAGAAGTAAATTACAAGGTGAGACAGCCAGGTAGGAGGAAACCTGAGCAAATTTACCATGTAAACCTACTTAAGCCCTGGAAAGATAGAGAGGTCTTGTTAACCCTAGTACCCCCAAGTCCATCAGAGAATCGAGAAACTGACCCAGAGGTTAGCATAGCTGAAACCCTGTCCGTTCATCAGAAACGAGAGGTCCAGAATTTAGTGAGAAGAAACAAAGAAGTCTTCTCTACACAGCCAGGTAGAACTTGCGTAATTGAACATGACCTAGTTTCTGAACCGGGGGTCCGAGTTAACCTTAAACCATACTGAATCCCAGAGGCCAAAAGAGAGGCTATAAGTTTAGAGGTTAAAAAAATGCTAAAACTAGGCGCAATTGAAGAATCCCAAAGTGGGTGGAAGAGCCCTATAGTTTTAGTCCCAAAGCCAGACTGTACAACAAGGTTTTGCAATGACTACCGTAAACTAAACGCTGTGTCAAAATGTGATACTTATTCTATGCCCAGGGTTGATGAACTGGTAGAGAGACTGGGCAAAGCCCGATATCTCACGACCCTAGACCTAACAAAAGGGTACTGGCAGGTTCCCCTCACAGAAAGGACAAAAGAAAAGACAGCCTTCTCAATCCCAGACGGCCTTTTTCAATATAGGGTGCTGCCTTTTGGCTTACATGGAGCTCCCTCCACATTCCAAAGAATGATGGATAAAATTTTAAAACCACATGCTCGGTATGCTGCCGCCTACCTGGATGATGTGGTAATCCATAGTGAAGATTGGCAATCCCACCTTCCAAAGGTCCAAGCTGTGCTTGACGCAGTTTGGTCTGCTGGACTAACTGCTAGCCCCGCTAAATGCACTATTGGTTTGGAGGAGGCCAAGTATCTGGGGTATTCTATTGGCAGAGGTTTACTCAAACCCCAAACACTTAAAGTAGAGGCGATACAAAATTAGCCAAGGCCAGTTACAACAAAACAAGTAAGGACCTTTTTTGGGATTAATTGGTTACTATAGAAGGTTTATTCCCAATTTTGCATCTAAGGCAACCCCACTAACCGACCTCACAAAAGCAAGAGGGCCGCTAATGGTAAATGGTCCCTGAAAACCGAACAGACCTTTAGAAGCCTGAAAGAAGCTCTCTGTGCCCAACCAGTGTTGGTCACACCTGACTTCTCTAAAGAGTTCTTAGTCCAAACCGACGCATCTGAGGTAGGGCTGGGGGCTGTACTCTCCCAGGAGTCTCAAGGTGAGGAGCACCCCATCCTTTATTTAAGTAGGAAACTAAATCCCCAGGAGAAAAATTACTCCATAGTCGAGAAAGAATGTCTCGCAATAAAGTGGGCTGTAGAGACGCTCAAATACTACCTGTTGGGGAGAAAATTCCGGTTGGTCACAGATCATGCACCCCTCACCTGGATGTGTCAAAACAGAGAGAAGAATGCTAGAGTGACCAGGTGGTTCCTAAGTCTACAACCCTTCAAATTTTCTGTGGAACACAAGTCAGGGCACAAACATGGCAATGCTGACGGGTTGTCAAGGATGTACTCCCTAATATCCATGGTCGCTCATCCCTCGAGGTCTGAGCTGGGGGGGAGGATATGTGACAGAAATCAGGGGATGATAATAAATTCCATAGGGCTCCCAGGATACTGAACAGTTTCTATCCTGTTTAAGCTGGAAACTGCAGCCTCATAATACATGCACTCCATCCCACAGTTTGGCAAGTGCTGGAACTGAGGGATGAGGGATCCAGACCAGAGTTTGTCTGCTGCCTGATTTCTGTCACCTGTCCTGCTAGTTGGAAATCAGGTATTTAAGACTGATTTTCTGGTTCCTCTCCCCTCTCCCCAAGAGCCTGGAGACAGGAAGGCTGCTGGAAGCAGAGAGGGGAAAAGCCTCTCCCCAAACAGGTTAAATCATTTTGCTCCTTGTTTCTAAAACTGCAAAGTTCCTTATTTTTGTTGTTGGAAGTGGAAAAGCCACCCCAACCCTGAGTCAGGGAAAACCTTAGTTAAGTTATTGCTCAGGTGAGCAGGCGTTTGTTTTGCTTGTGTTTCTTTTGTATGCACTGTGACAGTCTCAGTGCCTGGGACTGATTAAACCAGACATAGCCTGTTTAAAGGAACAGCACGTTACGCCTCGTCATTTAACCTACCCTAAAAGACCGTGTTCTAACAGTCCCGGACAGACGGCGGAGCCCCGGAGTAAGCCGTTTGTCACAATATATACATATATATATTATTGATCTCATATATATCTATATATATCTACATATATCTATCTATCTACATATATCATCTATATATATATATATATATATATATATATATATATATATATATATTATTGATCTCATTCTACTATTTGGTCCCCTTATTTTAATGTACTGTACAGCCACAGCCCATTTTATTCTCCAACATCTCCGATTTCTTTCGGGGATTTTTTCCGAATGCCACGCACTTCACCGCGTTCATGCCGCATTCATGTTGCATTCATGCCGGCGTCACCCACGGTTGATGTGTTAATTGATGTGTTTATTGATAATGGTTCGGATTTAATTGGTTGCAATTCTTCGCGTATCCGCCAGATGGCAGATATTCATGAATTGTAATGCGCATGCGCTTCAGTAATGCGTCGACTTGCAGGTGTTTAAAAAAATACCACAGTGGTGTATTGTAAATTGACATTGGTACTGAAGAAGTTACAATAATGTATCAATTTAGGCTTTTCATATTAAAAACTAAATGTGCAGTGTCTGGTGTTCTATTGTAATGAGAGTCCCGACATGAGTGCACAACTGTTCCAAAAACCCGACAGAACATACGCTTATTTAATATGGGCTGCGATTAATGCAACAGATGATAAGATGGCAACAGTTGGTCAAATTTATCAGTATTTTATCGAAAACTATGACTTTTACAAATTTTGTAAAAATTTACAAAAATGTGTGTAAGCGTGCAATAAGGAAAAAGTTATGTATCGATCCGTGTTTTTTTCGTATTGATCCCGGTATTATTGGAGAGTATTGGTGTGTAGCACCAGATTTTCCCCGTACCTTTGATCATGGAGACTTCAAAAGGCGAAAGGTCATGTTAAAACCAACTAAGAAACATCAGTCGCTGGCAAGCAATGCGCCAGCGACAACGCCAGCTTCCAATAACAGTCCGACCGTCAGTGAAAACCTGGTGACCGGCAACCCTTGCTGTCTGTCCCCGCCCGGATACCTGCAGCCTGAGCCGGATTTCGCGTACAGATTCCAGCAAGTTTGCATGTACCAAAACAATTTCCAGCCTCATCAGCTGTCAACTACAGGTGTAGTAGTCCCGCTGTCACCTGTCAACTACGTGTATGATCGAGAATACGGACTGGCAGTGGCTCGGCGCCAGCTGATTGTCAAAGTCTATGGTGAGTAATGTTGCCATATTTTATTCTGTTTTTGAAATATCAATATCAATGCACAGTCAAGCGATTCTCCTGTAAGCAATATCATTGGCTGAGCAGCTTCTACAGTAGATACTGAACAATTGGTGGAAAGCTAGGCGCATGCGCATTGGAACCTTCCTTGAAACGCATATGCGTGTCATCACATCGACAGTAGCCGCATGCACATGTGAACAGGAGACGCCCCCCGAGAAAATTATTGGTGGGACTGACTGTGGGAACTTCTTTAGGGGACTGACTGTACCATTACAGTAAAACTTTTACTTTTGTTTTTCCTCAGAAAAGAAAACTTTGTCATCTCATGCGGAAAACGGCACATGGAGGGATTTCGATGGATAATTTCGCTTTATGTAACAATGACTGCACATTGCTGTATTGGATTTAAAAAACACGTACCGGAGTCAACAGTTTAGTGGCCGTTGCTACTGTAGTGATTAGGATAGAATACTGTAACTGAGAGCTTCATAGAAAACCTGAACCAGTATGCTGTTGTTTTCAGACCCGATACAATACATTTTTATTTATATACTGCTGCGGCACAGTTTATTCGAGCATTTGCCCGTTCTGTGCCGCAGCAGTAGCCTGGCGCGCGCCCGAGTGTGACGGGCGCGCGCCGAAGCAGCGGAAGAGCGCCCTCCGATCGGGGCGCTCTCCCTCCCGCTGCCGGGTCCGCCGGGTCCCCCGGAACCCCCTGCCGCCGTCCCGCAGATCGCGGGACACCAGGGCTCCCTCGGGGAGCCCTGGACGCGCGTGCAGGGGGCGCAGGCTCCCGAAGACGCGTGACCGCGCGTCTATGACGCGCGGCACGCCGAGGGGCGGCCACTAGCAAGCCGGGAAATCTCCCGGCTTGCGGATCTGGCCGCACTGCGATAAAGTGTGTCGCCAGTGTACTGTATAATAGACCAGAAAAATAAAAAGTATGCATTTATTCTACATGTATTCCAGTACATTTGTGTATTCTACTACCCGTACAGCATGTACAGTATTGTTTTAATACTCTTGTGATGTACAGTACTGAGCATGCCTACAGTATACAGTACAGTATGCCTGGACAGTACTGTACAGTAGGTTCTAGAAACACTGTATTTTGTTACTGTATAAAAGGAGACAATGGAATAATTTAAAACAAATCAACATTTTCTTTTATTGGTGGAATAAGTACAAAAAGTGTGCAGCAATTCAAAACATTTACAGGTGTATGGTGTACTGCTAGAAAAAAACATTTATGTACAGAAACAGTACAGAAACAGTACAACAGTATGGTGTTACAGTAGGATGGTGTACAGTACAGTAATCAGGCCTGCACAACTCCAGTCCTCGAGTGCCGTAAACAGGCCCGGTTTTCAAGATATCCTGTTAACCGGGCCTGCTTGAGGCCCTCGAGGACTGGAGTTGTGCAGGTCTTGTGTAAGTAAAAATCATTTCTTTATTAATTAAATTTAAAACACGCAACATCTCCTTTATTAAAGTACAGAAAGTCAAAACATTTACAGCACAACAGTATGGTGTTACAGTATAAAAAAAAATCTTTATTACCGTATTTCCTCGATTGGGTTTTTTCCCTTTTTCACGTGGCTGAAATAGGACTGCGTCTTACAATCGATGTACTAAAAAAAAACAGCCAGGGGGCCCTGCTGGAGATGCCTGGCGGTTTTCTGTGTGCAGCAAAAATGTCTGCGATCACGGCTCCCCCCTCCCCCTCGTGCAGAGAGATATGCTGGAGATGCCGGCCAGGTCTTCTGTATTCAGCAAACAGCATAGTTGCGATCACAGCCTCCCCTCCATGCAGAGAGATCACGCCCCCCCTCTGTGCAGAGAGATCACGCCCCCTCCTGGCAGAGATCAAGCCCCTTCCCCCTCACAGCCCCAGTCCAGTGGAGATGCCGGGGACATCCCTCTCCCCTTCCCTCCTATCTCTCTCCTCCTCTCCCCCCCTATCCCTCTCCCCCCCTATCCCTCTCCCCCCTATCCCTCTCCCCCCTATCTCCCTCCCCCCTATCTCCCTCCACCTTCCCCCTATCCCTCTCCCCCCTATCTTTCTCCCCCTCTCCCTTCTATCTCTCTTCCCCTCTCCCCCTATCTCTCTTCCCCCTATCTCTCTCCCCCTTCCCCCTATCCCTCTCCCCCCTATCTCTCTCCCCCTTCCCCTCTATCTCTCTCCCCCCCTTCCCTCATCCATCTCCCCCCTATCTCTCTCCCCCCTTCCTCTCATCTCTCTCCCCCCTTCCCCCCTATCTCTCTCCCCCCTTCCCCTCTATCTCTCTCCCCCACTTCCCCCTATCTCTCTCCCCCCCTTCCCCCTATCTCTCCCTTCCCCCCTATCCCTCTCCCCCTTTTCCTCTCCCCCTATCTCTCTCCCCCCCTGCCCTCCATTCTCCCCCCTTCCCCCTCCCTCCATTCTTCCCTCCATTCTCCCCCCCTTCCCTCCATTCTCCCTCCATTCTCCCCCCCCTTCGCCCTTGCCCCTTCCCTCCATTCTCCCCGCCCCTTCCCTCTTCCCTCCATTCTCCCCCCCTTCCCTCCATTCTCCCCCCTTCCCTCCATTCTCCCCCCCTTCCTCCCCCCTTCCCTCCATTCTCCCCCCCTTCCCTCCATTCTCCCCTCTTCCCTCCATTCTCCCCCCTTCCCTCCATTCTCCCCCCCTTCCTACCCCCTTCCCTCCATTCTCCCCCCTTCCTCCCCCCCTTCCCATCCAATCCCCCCCTTCCCTCCATTCTCCCCCCTTCCCTTCATTCTCCCCCTTCCCTCCCTCTTCCCTCCATTCTCCCCCCTTCCCACCATTCTCCCCCATTCCCTCCCCCTTCTCTCCATTCTCCCCCCTTCCCTCCATTCTCCCCCTCTTTCCTCTCTCTCTCCCCCCCTCCCCCTCTCCCCATCTCTTTACCCTCTTTCTTTCTCTCTCTTTCTCCCCTCCCTCTCCCTTCCCTCGCCCTCTCCCTTCCCTCACCCTCTCCCTTCACTCTTCCCTCTCCCTTCCCTCTCCCTTCCCTCTCCCTCTCATTTCCTTGTCCCTCTCCCTTCCCTCTCCCTCCCCTCTCCCTCTCCCTTCCCTCTCCCTCCTCTCTCCCCCTCCTCTCTCTCCTCCCTCCTCTCTCTCCTCCTCCTCTCTCTCTCTCTCTCTCTCCCCCCCCGAAAAAAATTCTGCACATTTAATATAGTGGGGGGTTTTTCCCCAATTTTTTTTATTAAATCAAGGGTGCATCTTAGAATCGATGGCGTCTTAAAATCGAGGAAATAGGGTAATAAAATTTAAAACACGCAACATCTTCTTTATTAAAGTACAGAAAGTCAAAACATCTTCACCATCCGTTGATCCATCTTCTCCATCCGTTGATCCATCTTCTCCATCCGTTGATCCATCTTCTCCATCCGTTGATCCATCTTCTCCATCCGTTGACCCATACTGCACCGACACACTTTATTCGAGCAAATACCCGGTATGTACCTGGCAGATACCTGGAATGCGCCACTCCTAACCTCTGACAAGCCCCGTTGCATTTGCCTTCCCAGCCTGGGTTCATGCCTGGGTGATGGGCGGCTGATCTGTTAAATGATAATGATTAGGATTTAATAGGCTGCAATGCTTCGCGTGTCTACCAGATGGCATAAATTCATGAATTGTAATGCAGTTTATATATATATACTGTGCAGTATTGCAGCCAGCGGGAATAAAATGCTTCAATCCCTGCTTGGAAAATAACTCAATGTACTCGGGCAGAAAACAGTCACAAACCTCAATACACCCGGGTATATCCGAATTCGTGGGACTAGCCAAGCTCGAATAAAGTGTGTCGCCAGTGTATTTAGCATGGTCTCTAAAAGAAGATCTATCTTTACCAGCATAGTAGAGTTCCCGGGGATATCGACACTGAACCCATATAGCATGCGGTCTAACGAGCTGGATCTTGTGCATGGGGTGCTGTGGACATCTGGGTGGATGGGTGCTACGGAGGATGAGATGGGGGTTCCCTGAAGAGAAGCAGCAGCGTTGTCGAAGAAGGATGGAGGAGGTGACCTGTGGATTTCCGGGAGAGAAGCGGCAGAGTCGTCGAAGAGGGATGGAGAAAGTGATCTGTGGATTTCCGCAAGACCAGCGGCAGCGTCGTGGACGAGTAGTGGAGAAGATGGGCTGTGGATTTCCGGAGCAGCGGCAGAGTCGTCGAAGCGTAATCGAGGAAGTGGCCTGCGGGTTCGATGGGTTGGTTGCCATTTGTTTTGGCTTGAGTGTACATCACCGAATTTCTTCTTGACATAATAAGACTAACGTGTATTAAAACCCTCAGCCTTTGGGGTCAGCAGAAGGTTTTCTTTATTAGCCTTAGCTTTTCACTTTGGACTTGGCTTGTAAATGGCTCCTGCCTTTCGTTTTTTCTGCGTGACAGGCACGGCAGAGGCGAGTGGGTTCCTGCGTCCGTAGAATTGGGGTCGATCCATGGAAGCAGATGGCACAATGCAGTATCTGGGCAAGGGTAAGTTCAGATATAGATCATCGAGTGGTGGGCTATGCAAATTGTGTAACCTTTTATGCATGGCGACGAGGTACAGGTGTTAAAAGTGGGCATACTCTAATGTGAGTCATTAACGTATAAATACACCATCCATTTTGTGGATTCACTGCACATTGAATACACATCGATTAAACAACGAATATATATTCTTGTGCTTGTATTTCTTTCTACTCGCAGCAATGCCTGTTAAAAAGATTTCAAAGGATCTCATCATGAGAATTAAGGAGATGTACACGAGCGGACAACGAATTGCAGATATCCAACACTGGTTAGCTGCTTCTGGCCTCGTTGTGCCATCAACCACCGTGTGCTATCATGCACACGGAAAGACCAAACAACGCACGAGGACAACGGTAACTAACACGTAAGTATATTTATATTACTATATACTATAGTATATCTATCTATTATTGTTTATATTGCTGCATATAAATATAACTATATAGTATAGATCTATCTAACTGTAGGAGGACATGTGCAGAGGTACACCATGGAGACTGTTGTAAGGTGAAATTATAACAAGTCTTTATTGTGCCTGTCGCTTAAAACACAGCAAAAATCAACATAAGTGAAATAGTGAGCCAAACAAAAAAAAACTATCTCTGCTTTGGAGACTATCTACACATATAGCTCAGCCCTCTCTGACTGGGTTGGTTAGCTAGGCTCTTTACCAGCCCCAAATATATAGCATGAAATAAGCAGATATAGAAAGTCCCATAAATGAAAGTCTTATCTGTTCCTTGTGGTTTGGAGGGAAAATCTTCTCTGTCCCTGGTTCAGATCCCTTTTCCTCAGGGTGTGTCAGCATTCAGGTTTAGAAGTTTCCCTGTGTCTTGAAAGCAGCTCTGCTGTTTCTTCTGGCAGGGCTCAAGACAAGTGTCTCCAAGTTCAGCTCAGGTGTGAGCTAAAGGAGTCTCCCTTCCTGTCTCAAAAGACAGGCTTTTCTAAGCAATCAGGCTTCTACCAGCAGTTAACCACCACACTGCTGGATTAGAGGCACATTTGTGAACAGGGATAAATCCCCTGTTACATACCTCCCCTGTTTGTGGGAAGCTCGGGCTTACCACGGCCAAAGCCCATCCTTCCACTCTCATTCGAGATCTTTCTGTGACTTGAATGAGAGTGGATGGAGGAAGAGAACCCTCTGTCCCGCTGGGATTGGAGCCCTTTCTCCAGTTTCTTTTTGTCTCCTCCCGAAGGTGCTTGAGATCAGCACTCCTCAGTCGCTCAAGGAGGACTTTTTCAAAGTAAAGTCTTTTTACAGAGTGCGCGGTCATGAGATTTCCGTTGCGTCGGGCACTCCTCTTTTTGCAGACCAACTGTATGGCAACAGTTGTAGAGCAGTTAGGACTAGCCCGTAGAGTTTTCCGCTTTTGAAGCGGTCTTTTTGCACCTCGTCCACACAACGGAGTCGCCAGTTCAGCTTCTTTGGGACTGAGTTGCACCTCCACCGCCTTTTCCAGAGAACATCCTATCTTTTCAGCTTCCTCAGCTAAGGATTCTTCTGGCTTTGATTCTGCACTCCTACCTCTGTTTGTTGCCTGTTGGGCAGCTGTAGGTTTGGCTAGTGCTTTCTTAGGTGGCTCAAACTTCGTAATCTTGTTTTAAAGGTGCGTGGAGTCCCCAACTCTCACTGTACCCTTGTCCTCATGGGCATTAGTTACTGTGGGATACTGGTGCTTGGGCAGAGCCAATACCTTTTTTCGTATTGGAGGAATCTGTAAGTTACTGGTCTGCAGAGTCTCAACCTGTTTGAGTGCGTCTTGCAAGTATCTTCTCAGGGAATTTATCTGCGTACTTTGCTTTCTCTGAGCTTGCTTCCACATTTTTATTGCATTGTGAAGCACTATGAACTTCTTTGCTTGGGCCACAGTTACTTGTTTTAGTTTCTGGACCTTCTTGTGCTCCCTTTTGTGCCGGGTCACCTGGGTTCTAAGCTTGAGCTCTAGCGATGCTTTGGTGATGCTCAGGGTAGCCTTCAGTTTCTCATGCTGCTTTGCGGGGACATACTGGGTAATCAGACGTTCCTGCAGCACTTGAATTTCTTTAACAACCTGCAGATTGTCTTCCTGCAGAGTTCGCTGCTTCTCCTCGGCCTTCTTGAGGTACGTACGCAGACCTTGCAGTTGGTTCTGCAGTTGGTGCTCTGCTTCAAACTTCTCACCTTCCAAAAGTCTATTTATTTCTTTAAGCTCGTGCAGCTTTTCATTTTTTTCCTTGACGTCGTTTGTCAAATTTAAATTTTCTTCTTTGAGTTTTAAGTTTTTTCTTTGTAATCTTAAATTTTATCCCTTTTCAGTCTCTGTACTATTCAGGGCCTCTTTGCAGTCCTCCTTCCATTTACGCACATCTGCTTTGAGAATGACAGTCTCCTGGCGTGAGACTTCCTTCTCTAGGTTGAGGGTCTGAAGCTCCTTCTGGGAGACTTGGAGATCTGTATTAAGATTTACAATATTTTCTTTAGAAATGTCCAGCTCCTCAATGAGACTGTGGAGTTCCTTTCTGGAAACTTCCAGGTCTGTGAGGCAGCTGTTGGTCCCATGATGTGAGGCATCCAGTGCTCTGCGGAGTGTCTGAAACTCTTTCTGAGATACATCCACCTCTGTCCGGACATTGTTGACCTCCTGTTGTGAGGCATTCAGTTCTACGCGAAGAGTGTGAACCTCTTGCTGAAAGACTGTCATCTGCTTTAGTGCCTCCTCATACTTCCGCTTCAGCTTAGTCATCATTTTATCAGATTGGCTCTGCTTTTCATCCATGGCGGAAATAGTAGCATTTGCAGTATCTAGCTCAGTCTTGAGATCGTCCAATTCTGTCCTGGCTGCAGAGTACATTGCGAGCACATGTTCCTGTAGCTTCACGTTATTTTTCAGTAGCTCCGCGTAACCATCTTTCTTTTCTTTCAATTGTTCACGGAGTATATAACAGTCACACCTGGCATTTTTCAGGGCATCCTCAGGGCTGGTCAAGGGATCGACACTCACTGGTTCCGGCTCCGCTTCCCTGGGATGGTTGGTTGAGGGTTCCTCACTGTTGGCACCGGACAGACACTTCTTTGGGGTACATGACTTCTGCCTTGGGCCCTCTGGATATTCGGTTAACCGCAGGACGAATTCTCCATTTTCTCTAGGCTGCAGGGCAACTCGGCCCCCCTTTTCCTACACAGGGTCTGCGGACGTGTCTGTTCCTTCCACGGTAAGTGACGAACCGCTTTTCTTTTTCTTTTTTCGCCTTTTTGATTTGGATGACACCATCCCTTCAGGGATACTGGGGTCTCCATCTTCATTTAAAATTGTAGCAGCGTCACTGGATCCACCCGGCTTTTCTTGCATGTGATAGCTGACGGAAATATTCGGTGATCCACTGCTCCCGATCTTTCTCCTGCTGATCATATTCGTCATCAAAGGGAGCGGTCTTTTCGGTTCGTGCCGAGTTCAGACACCCCCACCAGTCTTGTGGTGTTTTGTGGGTGTGACTCGGTCGGGTTCCCCGTAAGAGATGTCTTCCTCTTTATTGGACTGGAAGGGCCACTCTTCCGTGGGGTAGGGTTCATTACAGGAACGCTGCATCTTGTCCTCCATTTTTAGGCTATCAGGTGTAATTTTCTTCCTGACCTCAGGAGGCGCTATTGCAGCTGTTGCCACTGTATTTGCTAGAACCCCCAATTGTGGTAGTCCTACAGGTGGGCATATTTTGCTTGTAGAGGTCGTAGCTCTCACAAGCATTTCTGTAGACTTTTTCTATCTTGGGTAAGTTTTACAATGTCAGCAGTACTGTGCATGCATTATCTCTTAGCAGGTATACAAGATGTGCAGTTGCTAGGTAAAAATGTCTATTTGCTTTACACCATTTACTTGCTAGGTGTAATCTCTCATTAGGTATGCTGAATGTGTAGTTGCTAGGTAAAAACTTCTGTTTTCTTTACACCATTTACTTGCTAGGTGCAATCCCTCCGCTTCAGCAACAGAATTTGGTTTTCTGCTTGAGTTCAGTAATTTTCAGTCTCAACTTTGGATATTATGGCATTCACACTTCACACTTTGGGTGTCTGTTTTGCTCCCAAGATATATAGCCAGACTTTTTTACTTGCAGAAAAAAAAAACATTCTTTGCAGTGGAATATTTCTTTCACTCCCAGCAGGGTGACTCAACACTCAGCAATTGGCTTTGGAATACCTTTTACACAGTTCAGCAATTACTTTTTCCCCTGTAGGGCAATTTTACACTCGGCATTTGTTTGCTAAAAATTCCCCTGCTTCAGCACAGTCTTGTATCAATTTTCACACTTTCTGCATATACTTCATTCACAGCTGGTAGTCCTATGCGGTGTGCCAACCTTTATTTGCAAAATCAGTACCGCTCGTGGGTCACCATCTGTATTCACTGCTTCAGCGAAACTTTTGAAAACAGCAAACACCTATTCCTTTTTAAGGGCTGACTCACTTCTTGAACCCTGACTATGGCTGGAAGGCAAAACCCCTATTTCAATTACCATATTACACTTTGTGATAGGCAAATAAGGTTTAGCTGCTTCAGCAGTCTCTCTCCTCTTGGGATTGGGGGAAAGAGTCCATCTGTGGTTTTGTAGGTTTCAGTGCAGTGTAAGTTTCCTGCCTGGGTGTGTATCCCTTTAATTCTGATCTCTGCTGCAGGTGAATCTTTGTTTTTGTTGCTCAGGTTTGTTTGCAAGACTGTATGCAGGCAGAAGCACAAAAAAAATTCCACAGACAATCTCCGGCCCTTTAAACTTCAAAGGCCACCTCTCATCCCAAATATCTGACACCATATGTAGGAGGACATGTGCAGAGGTACACAATGGAGACTGTTGTAAGGTGAAATTATAACAAGGCTTTATTGTGCCTGTCGCTTAAAACACAGCAAAAATCAACATAAGTGAAATAGTGAGCCAAACAAAGAAAACCTATCTCTGCTTTGGAGACTATCTACACATATAACTCAGCCCTCTCTGACTGGGTTGGTTAGCTAGGTTCTTTACCAGCCCCAAATATATAGCATGAAATAAGCAGATATAGAAAGTCTCATAAATGAAAGACTTATCTGTTACTTGTGGTTTGGAGGGAAAATCTTCTCTGTCCCTGGTTCAGCTCCCTTTTCCTCAGGGTGTGTCAGCATTCAGGTTTAGAAGTTTCCCCTGTGCCTTGAAAGCAGTTCTGCTGTTTCTTCTGGCAAGGCTCAAGACAAGTGTCTCCAAGTTCTGCCTACCAGCAGTTAACCACCACACTGCTGGTTTAGAGGCACATTTGTGAACAGGGATAAGTCCCCTGTTACACTAACATTATGGTTATTTCTGTTTATTTATATTACTATATAATATAGTATATCTATCTATTATTGTTTATATTGCTGCATATAAATATAACTATATAGTATAGATCTATCTATCATTATGGTTGGTTCTGTTTATTGATATTACTATATAATATAGTATTTCTATCTATTATTGTTTATATTGCTGCATCTATTATTGTTTACTGTAAATGATGTGCTGTACTTGTGGCCTACTGCACTGTAACTTACCGTATGGTTTTTTTTTTCTGTACACTGTAGGGCGACAAATAAGTGAAGAGAATGATGAGAAGAGTGCCTTAAGGGTCAAATACTCTCTGCTGCAAAATCACAATCTCACTGTATCCGAGACCAGCATAAAGAAGATGAGACGCAGAATTGGGTGGAAATATGGACGTGTGAGGTTAGTACTGGACAGTACAGGAGGTTAAAGTGTTGTTTAAGAAACTGTACTGTACCCATAAAATTATTCCTTGTCATTACAGAGCGTACCCTATGATAAGATCGACAGTGGAGAAACTTTCCAGGATTGCATCTTCACTTATGAGTCTACTGTATCGCTGGAGAGATTTGCCACCTTTGCATTCCACAAAAAAGGTTGCATATCTATGAAGCCGCATCCAAAACACCCAGTGAAGATGCATGTGTGGGGTGCCATCTCTAGGCGTGGACCAGGATGCATTGTCATCTTTGAAGGTAAAATAAGTCACACGGTTTTGCCTTATGCACTGTACTGTACTAGTGCGCAGTTTTTTGAGCATTTTTCTTTTCTTGTTATAGTAATCATGAATAAAGCTTTTTTCCAAGAACAAATTGTGCCTGACATTGTGGAATACATCACACGTGAGTTCCCAGATGGTCACAGTTTCTACCAGGACAACGATCCGAAACACACCGCGTCAACAGCGCATATTCTTGAGCGCGGTATCAACTGGGTGAAGACGCCAGCGGAGTAAGTGCGGTAACCGTGTCTCATTTTTTCCCACTGTTTTTACTGTGTATCTCTTTAACTAATTGTCCTTTTTTTCCCCCTCCAATGACAGATCGCCAGACTTCAATCCTATCGAAATGGTCTGGCATCAGCTGAAGGATCATATCCGAAAAGTCGTGAAACCCTCCAAAAAGGATGAGTTGGCGCAAGGCATAATGAGTTTTTGGAACGATGTACTCACCGTGGAACGATGCAATAAATATATTGACCATATTGCGACTGTGTTGTCCATAGTGATCGAGTGTAATGGTCAAGCATCAGGAAGGTAGTATGGTATAGTACTGTACTGTAGTATGGTAAGTACAGGCACACCAAGTACAGTACTGTATGATACAGGTAAGTATGGCACACATTTTTTCTTTCCTGAGAGAGCAGCACTAGCCATCTGGTTACAAAGTATTTAACCAGTATAGACTAGTTTGACAGTACTAACTGCATACTGTAGTCCAATATGGAGTAGCTATACTGTACACAATGCCATAATATGCACCTAACTGCACTAATTTTTTCTTTTCTTGTCTTTTCAGAGAAAAAAAGGATGTAAAGGGAGATGGGGGGTATCATGTGTACATTGTGTGAACTGTGTGTACAGTAAAGTGTATCTAAAGTGCAGTCATGATTTACACAAAACCTCCCCTCTCTCAATGAACTACACAGAATGAGGAAGAAGATAAAGACAGAACATTTTATATTATTATATATATTATTATATATTATTAATTAATATTATTATCAATGTGCATTATTCATGATTATCCACCGGCCCTCAATTTTCAACTGACAGAAGAACTGAATAAAGACTGCATTTTGTATTATTCATGATTATTTGTATATTTGTATTTTTTGTTCCTGATAAAATAAAGTAAATATTTCTTTACATTCATGCTAATTATAATCATTGATCCCCCCCCCTATACAAAGAAAAAGAAAGAATGACAAAAAGTGGTAATTTACTGCATCAAAAACATGAATCAGATTATGTTTTTTTTAACTCTCAATTTCACAGTGCTGTGCAAATCAGATTTACATATCAAATTCGAGAAGGGATTAGAATAAGCATTACTGTAAACAAAGCCTCAAAGGGTTGGGGGGGTGGATGGGTGAGTCATACGCAGTAATTATCAGCTAGCTCCCTTCCCAAAGAGGATTACAGAGAGGTGACTCAAAGCCAACAATAGGAAAATTAATGAATGGTCCCGGGGAGGTGTCGATAAGAGGTTCAAATCCTTGAGCGAGCCTTGTGTGTGTGCGTGAGGGAGGAGGGTACAGGGTACAGCTGCATGAAGGATTAGCTGTACTGTAGTTCAAAGACATTACATATTTTCAACAGGAAGGTCATCCTAATAATTTGATCCCCACACCCCCAAATACATAAAAATCACACAAATCAATCATGTGCAGTCAAACGCACAGTGTTGCAGTCAAAAGCTACAGCACAGATTGACTATCGTAATGTCAAGATGGTTGAGGCAGGAACATGTTCATTCATGTTGAGAAAATAATAATAAAAAATGAAGAGAAAATGTTTTTTTGGGGTCACTCTTGAACTTCACAAGCAATTCACGCATGCGCAGTAATAATCAACTACAGCTCCCTTCCCAAAGAGGATTACACGCAGACGCAGAGAGGTGACTCAAAACCAACAATAGGAAAATTAAAATATTATTTTTTGGTCACTCTTGAACTTTTTTTCCCCAATGAGCATTAATAATCAACACAGAAGAATACAGTAAATAAAAACTGAACATTATACATGTACACGCAGGAATAGGATGACAGGAATGTGATTGAAACCAGAAAGCCATCCGTTCAAAGGAATGGCGTGGGAGAGGTGTACTGTAGATAAGAAGTTGAAATACTGCAGTGCAGTACATTATCCTGTGTGTGTGCGGGGGCGAGCGAGGGAAGAGCGCTATATACGCCGAAATGTGATACTGTTACAGTACACGCCTATGCGTTTCAACCATGTTCAAATGAGACATACATGTATGTATAAATATGCAAATTTACAATTACTGCATGCGCACACGCAGACTGTGTACTGACGTAGGTTGAACTGCTACAGTATTAGACTTTGAAGACAACAGCTCGCGAACGCCCACATGAGTTTTTAGACGGTATTGCAGTATTGCTGACAGCGCTAAGAATATGCTAATATTACGAGCGCTAAAATACCGGAAGATATTCCGGAAAAAAATTCAATATACTGCATCTGCCTGCGGTTATCAGAGTTGCGCCACTACGGCCGCATTAGGATAAAGGCGGCCGCCAATGTATATCCAATCAAATTGATTTTTAGAATTACAATCATTCATGCCATTACATTTGGACTTGTCTTCTGGGCCAGCAGTTTTATTGCCTGATCTACACAGGTTTTTCCACATATTTAATAGTATTATTATTATGCAAGCATTGAGTGCATGTTATATTACAATACTCTAGTGGCTCTTATCATTTTATACTAAAGAGTAATAATGTGATAAAAAGTACATTTACTTTTTCCTTGTACCTTAAATATAACCTTTAATTTCTTATTTTTATAGGTTCTGCTCATTTTTATTATTTATGGGACATCCTTCACATGCAATTCATGAAGTAAAAATACACAAGTTCTGCAAAATTATTGGTGAATTTGCTTTAGAATATCGTACATCAAGGGATCGGGTGTTACAACAAAAGCAGAAATGGGCCAACCACAAGGAACGGAACAAGAGTAGAGGAAAAATTATCACAGATGTAAGTAGAGGGCTGTATGCTACTGCTATGACTTTTAATCTACACAAAAAACTATCTGCACATTTGGATTTTCAACTGAAGTGTGATATGTATTAATATTTATTATTTGTGGGGTTAAACACATTTCTTCCCAAGTTATAAAATAACGTACAAAAGGGAAAGTAAAACAACTTGCACCCCCTCATATTACAAAGGCCACCGGCCTATTAGCCAATTAGGGGTAACAGGTATGTAAACCATGATCAAATAAGTAAAAAAATATATATCAATACAATATGAATTAATCATTAAACATTAAAACAGAATTCAAAAAGTGTGCACAACCCCTTCAGTGCCCATATAACAACCTGCACCATCTAATAATGAGCCTAAGTGTTTTTATTGACATGGGGATTATGAAAACAAAAAAAAAAAACTACCGCACCATGTGTAGGTCCTCATCCTTTAGGGCCCAGAATGCCCTGGAACTAATCAATTTAATAGTCCATTAAGAAGAAGATAAATTCCTCCAAACAGAGATTTTCAACTGTAATGGGTGAGAGTAAGAAGTGTTTTTATTTTTATTTTATATATAGAAAAAAAAATTATTTTATATATACTGTATGAAAAAATACAAAAGTACACAAAAGTACAATTCAACTTGAAAATGATTATTTTTTAGATGTAATGGATACTGCTACAATGTGTAGGGGACACACGATGCCAAAATATATATAAAAATATAAAAAACAGCGCAAACCAATTCAATGTGTTTAAAATAATAAACACTGGTGTAAATAAATAGTCCAACTGTCCAACTGTAGAGGATGAGGGGTTAGTACAGTATATCTAAAAATAAAGAGAAGGAGCCAATAACGTGAAGTAAGTATATTCAGGACTTTCACAGCATAAGCACTGATTCTACTTAAGAGATAGTAGATACAATAAGCATATCTGTAGGAGTACAATCTTTAACCGCAGCCCACGAAGCTCTGGCGTAGTCAGATCCGTCTCTCCAACACACCAAATGCCGCCTGCTCTGAGGTGTCTTGCGGTGACTGCAATCAGAGCTCCTGCTCTCTCCCTCTGCTGAATCTCATATGATTATCAGAATGATGTTTCTTTAGTGCTGTCACTGTCCTTATGGAAATCGCTACTTCCAACCAGATAGGTTTAATGAACAAATGAAGTAAAAACTTCCAAACGCCTTTAAAAAGGCATATACTGCTGCGGCACAGTTTATTCGAGCATTTGCCCGTTCTGTGCCGCAGCAGTAGCCTGGCGCGCGCCCGAGTGTGACGGGCGCGCGCCGAAGCAGCGGAAGAGCGCCCTCCGATCGGGGCGCTCTCCCTACCGCTGCCGGGTCCGCCGGGTCCCCCGGAACCCCCTGCCGCTGTCCCGCGATCGCGGGACACCAGGGCTCCCTCGGGGAGCCCCTGGACACGCGTGCAGGGGGCGCACGCTCCCGATGACGCGTGACCGCGCGTCTATGACGCGCGGCACGCCGAGGGGCGGCCACTAGCAAGCCGGGAAATCTCCCGGCTTGCGGTACCGGCCACACTCGAATAAAGTGTGTCGGTAGTGTACAGTATACAGTAGAAGATCCATTTAAAATAAGACCATAGGAACTTGATCACATAACTCTACGCGTTTCGTCTAATTGACTTTATCAAGAGATATGTTTCCCTCTGTGTGAGAAACCTATATAGCAGGAACTGAGTCCTGGTTGGTTAATTGATCAAACATTGTCTAATCATATAGGGATCACACCCAAATGGCAAACATTCAACACACAATTAAGGAACCATTATAAAATCCAAATATTCAACATAAATGTTATAATAAACTTATATACAGGACAGTCACACATGAATGCAGTAATTAGTGCAGAGGGTAAATAATAAACCCTCCACCCAATGTGACTGGCCGACAAAGTATATATGTTTGAACCCAAAATATACATCATCTGCAATGCTGATTCAAACACATAAATCAGTATACACACTAATTAACAAACTGTGTCCCAAGCTAAGGGAAATGCTTCATTCCCTGTAATGTAGGTCAAGAAGGCAAAAATGGATATATCCCTCACAAGTATAACCAAACCTGAGAGTAACAGAGAAAGGAAGTCATGAATGAAAGTGTCAATATAGCACCTTTGTTAAGGCGCTATAATGCTGCAGAGAGTCAAATTAAAGTCCATGCATATAAAGATGAAATACTCAACGGGCATCCAAGAGAAAGTCCAAATGCAAAAATGAACCTTTGCCACAATTTCACGAGTCAGCTTAGCAGTAGAATAGCAGAGGGGCATCAGGGAGTACAAACATAAGCCCCAACATACGTTTCGCCCCTTCGCTTCGTCCGGGGGCTTTAAAACTGTGCATCCTTGTAACCTATTTAAAGTGCAAAAGCTTTGAAGCTAGCCAATGAGCTAAGAGGTATGCTGTGGTACTGCGCATGCGTTGAACATCTGAAATTGTGCTGGCATTACAATCAGCTGTACCTTTGCGATCCGACGCGTCATGTGTAGAGAGAATATGTAAATGCTCAAACTGCGTACGCGTGCAGCCGTCTAATTAGATTTACTGCTCTGTGCAATCCTCTTTCAAAGGGAGCACAAAATAGGAGAACACACCTCATACTTATTCCAACCAAACAGCGAAGCGGAGTGATGACAACAAACTGGATGCATGATTGAACAATTCAGACAGGCAATGCAGTTTCCATAATAGATGGATCTCTGCTTTGAAATCACAGAATTTCTGAAATGACAATGGCAGTTTAGAGCATATCCTAAATTTACACATGTTTTAAGTAAAACAGCATCCTTGGAAAAAGGACAGTACTAGGCCAAATGAGAAATAGAGCAAAATACAGTATAATGAAACAAAAGGCAAAAACACTGCTGACAAGTTAAACCACAACAAATCATAGCCCGGCATCTGAACTAAGACTCAACTCCATGAAGATGGAATACAAGTATACAGTAAATATGGACTACACATATGGACAAGGGGGAGCAGAAGAAGTGTGAGAGGATCAATCATAAAAAAACATAGCATATCCTGTATACTCATTAAGGCCCCCAGGCAGGAGAGTGCCAAGTTTAAAAATCCACCTGCACTAACGCTACAGGAGGGCCCTCTCAATATCGCCTCCCCGCAACCCCAAGAACACATGGTCTATCGCAAAGGTATATATATATATATATACAGTGTTCGACAAATCACCCAAAAATCTACTCGCCCAACCAAAAAATCTACTCGCCACCTAGTCTCGCCCCCAACTCTGCCCCTAGTCCCGCCCCCAACTCCGCCCCTAGTCCCGCCCCCAACCCCGCTTTAAAATAAAAGATATAAATAAATTACATTTAATAAATTCCTAGTCAGAACAACATTCATTTTTGACATAAATGTATTTATTGTATTACATTATACTACAATTAGACGTGTGTGTGTGTGCGTGTGTGTGTGTCAATGTCGGATCTAGAAATAAAAACCAGATGTGAATGACTAGTTTCCTGAACTCCTTAACCAGTGTCTGGACGTCGGCGCTTCACAGAGAGAGACAGACAGAGAGAGACAGACAGACAGACAGACATACACACACACAGAGAGAGCGGCACACCCACACACACACACACAGAGAAAGAGACACACAGAGAAAGAGAGAGAAAGAGAGACACACGGAGAAAGAGAGAGAAAGATAGACACACAGAGAAAGAGAGAGAATGAGAGACACCCACACTGAGAGAATGAGAGACAGAGAGAGTGCGACAGAGAGAGCGAAGAAGAGAGTGTGACAGAGAGGGAGAGGGAGACAGAGAGAGGGAGACAGAGAGAGGGAGACAGAGGAGGGAGAGGGAGACAGAGAGAGAGAGAGGGAGAGGGTGACAGAGAGAGGGAGAGGGTGACAGAGAGAGGGAGAGGGTGACAGAGAGAGGGAGAGGGTGACAGAGAGAGGGAGAGGGTGACAGAGAGAGGGAGAGGGCGACAGAGAGAGGGAGAGGGCGACACAGGGAGAGGGCGACACAGGGAGACGGAGAGGGTGGGTCACACGGAGAGGGTGACACAGGGAGAGGGTAACACAGGGAGAGGGTGACACAGGGAGAGGGTAAGAGGGAGAGGGTGACACAAGGAGAGGAGAGGGTAACACAGGGAGAGGGTGACACAGGGAGAGGGTGAGAGGGAGAGGGTGACACAGGGAGAGGGAGAGGGTGACACAAGGAAAGGGAGAGGGTGACACAGAGAGAGGGAGAGGGTGACACAGGGAGAGGGAGAGGGTGACACAGGGAGAGGGAGGGTGACACAGGGAGAGGGAGGGTGACACAGGGAGAGGGTGACACAGGGAGAGGGAGGGTGACACAGGGAGAGGGAGGGTGACACAGGGAGAGGGTGACACAGGGAGAGGGTGACACAGGGAGAGGGTGACACAGGGTGAGGGTGAGAGGGTGAAGGAGAGGGTGACACAGGGAGAGGGAGAGGGTGACACAGGGAGAGGGTGACACAGGGAGAGGGTGACACAGGGAGAGGGTGACACAGGGAAAGGGTGACACAGGGAAAGGGTGACACAGGGAAAGGGTGACAGAGGGAGAGGGAGGGTGACACAGGGAGAGGGAGGGTGACACAGGGTGAGGGAGGGTGACAGGGAGAGGGAGGGTGACAGGGAGAGGGAGGGTGACAGGGAGAGGGAGGGTGACGGAGAGAGGGAGGGTGACAGGGAGAGGGGGAGGGTGACACAGGGAGAGGGAGGGTGACACAGGGAGAGGGAGGGTGACACAGGGAGAGGGAGAGAGAGGGAGAGGGTGACAGAGAGGGAGAGGGTGACAGAAAGAGGGGGAGGGTGACAGAGAGAGGGAGAGGGCGACACAGGGAGAGGGCGACACAGGGAGAGGGTGACACAGGGAGACGGAGAGGGTGGGTCACACAGGGAGAGGGTGACACGGAGAGGAAGGGTGACAGGGAGCGGGACAGGGTGACACAGGGAGAGGGAGAGGGTGACACAGGGAGAGAGAGGGTGACACAGGGAGAGGGAGGGTGACAGGGAGAGGGAGGGGGTGACACAGGGAGAGGGTGACACAGGGAGAGGGTGACACAGGGAGAGGGTGACACAGGGAAAGGGTGACACAGGGAGAGGGAGAGGGTGGGTGAAACAGGGAGAGGGTGGGTGACACAGGGAGAGGGAGGGTGACACAGGGAGAGAGAGAGGGTGACACAGGGAGAGGGAGAGGGTGACACAGGGAGAGGGAGAGGATGACACAGGGAGAGGGAGAGGGTAGGTGACACAGGGAGAGGGTGGGTGACAAAGGGAGATGGTGGGTGACACAGGGAGAGGGAGGGTGACACAGGGAGAGGGAGGGTGACACAGGGAGAGGGGCGGTGACACAGGGAGAGGGAGGGTGACACAGGGAGAGGGAGAGTGACACAGGGAGAGGGAGAGGGTGACACAGGGAGAGGGAGAGTGACACAGGGAGAGGGTGACACAGGGAGAGGGTGACACAGGGAGAGGGTGACACAAGGAGAGGGAGAGGGTGACACAGGGAGAGGGTGACACAGGGAGAGGGAGAGGGTGACACAGGGAGAGGAAGGGTGACACAGGGAGAGGGAGAGGGTGACACAGGGAGAGGGAGAGGGTGACACAGGGAGAGGGAGAGGGAGAGAGAGAGAGAGAGAGAGAGAGAGAGGGTGACACACTCACAGACACACAGACACTCACTCTCACTCAGACAAACACACACAGTCTGTCACTCACACACACACACACACACACACACACACACACACACCAACACTCACCTGCACGGCAGTGGGCCCCCCACACGGCAGGAG